>NW_026125452.1:0-114405 GCF_943737965.1 Phodopus roborovskii | reverse complement strand
AGGAGGTTTATTATGTTCTGATGTCCTTTGTTTCCTGTCTGCTAAATGTTTCCCCTGTGTCCACTAGGGAGTGACAGGCTCTCAGGAGGCCATTCCAGTGGATTAGATGGTCTTGCTATCTAGTTTAACCCTCAGCATCATTAAGAAGTCAGGCCTGTATCTCTGCCTGCAGTGTGTTGTCAGTCATTTGCATCTTCTGCTGTCTGAATATGCAGCATAGAGCCTCATCAGTTCCCACTGTCTAGCCGCGAGGACTTGCTGTACAGTGTTCTTCCAGGGTTTCCCAGGGAGAGCTTCTTAGTGATCTTATCTCCAGTGTATTCTCACCATAGAGCCAGAGAGACCTTACTACAGTGCAAGTCAGCTCTTGGTCCACCTCAACTCAGAACCCTACATTGGCCTCAGTGACCAGTAGCAGGCCAGCTACTAGACCTGCTTTCTCATAAAGATGTAAGCACTGCCCCCAATTCATTGTGCTCATTTCCTAGGATGGCACAAAAACACTGAAAACTGGGGAGCTTGCAACAACACACTTGCTTTTATGTCTATCCCATTCCAGAGACTCTCCCAGGGAAATCTCCCAAGGATTGCAGGATGGGGAGTGGGGGCAGGGTTCCATCTCTCCACTCTCCTGTGGCTTCGCTAGCAAATCTAGCATTCCTTGCTTTGTACCAGTCTCTGCCATCACACAGCACTCTCCTCGTTGTGTCACTGTCTTCACGTGGTCTTCCTCTTAGATGTAAGCCACTTCTTCTAGATTTGGCCCATTCTGTTCCAGTGTGACATCATCTTAACTTTTGTCCCTCAATAACCCTATTCCATTCTGTAGAACTGGAAAATAAGAAATTCAACACTTCCCCCTCTCCTATTTCCCTCCCTCTGTCCATTCAACCCTCCTTATCTCCCCTCACTCCCTCCTTGGGCAGGGAGGGGAGTGATAACATTCTCCCAGAGCTCTCAGGGCTATGGCATCACCCAGGCCTTGTTTTATTTGTATGTTTTCCCTGACAGGGAGATCCGTAGAATGTGAATCTCTCTCTCTCTCTCTCTCTCTCTCTCTCTCTCTCTCTCTCTCTCTCTCCAGCACTGTAGGGGTTGTCTGTCTGGGAGCTCAGTAGTCTCTGTAAGCATTTGCTGGTGATGGATGACTGATTTCAGTCACAGTATGTGCAGATAAAATGACATGATAAGGAGCAAAATAATTTGATTTTAAAAGAGGAAATAATGACCCTTACACAAACTCACAGTGAATGAACTAGTTTCTGCGACTGTGACATTCTTTATTTCAGAAAAATGCTTCTGAAGGCAAATTAAGGGTAGAGATTACAGCAGAGAGGAGCTGAGCAATGGGGACATCACTGAGTCATTTGTGGGCAATGACCTCTTAGTCACTTTCACATGAGGAAAAAAATCACCCTCTAATAAATGCATCCTTCATAGACTATGTCTGTTTGACAGGGACAGAATGAAAGATCGGTTAGACTGAGCAGCAGTGTGGGATCTAAACCCAGCAGCTGTACCAAACATCTGGGTTCTCCTCTGTGCTGGCTGGTTATATCAACTTGGCACAAGCTAGACTCACCCAGAGGAGAAACACCTCCATGAGACTTGTAAGATCTGGCTGTAGTCAAATCTGTAATGAATTTCTTGATTAGTGACTGATGTGGGTGGTACCACATCAGGGCTGGTAACTGGCCAGCAGATTATGAGGAGCAAGCCAGTAAGCACCACTCCTCATGGTCTCTGCATTAGTTAATGTCTTTTGGTTCCTCTCCTGCTTCAGTTCTGGCCCTGACTTCCCTCAGAATAAAATGAAATAAACTATTTCTTCTTCTGAGTTGATATTGGTCATGGTGTTTTATCACAGCAATAGAAATCCTAACTAAGACATTTTCCTTGTAATCAACTGAACTTGGCACTAGTATTTCAAAGAAGAGGAAGTTAAATAAATGATCCACAAATGACTCTTCAGTGGCTTTGACATAGAATTCCACAAAGACAGAGAAGTGTTCTCCTGACTGTACCCTGGGTCAGTCTCATTGTTTTGCACAATAGAAGTTCCAGTGTTAGGACTGTTCAATTTGTGAGGAGGCCAGATCTTGCATCTAGAAATGCCCTAGAGGAGGAATCACAATATGGACCATTCTGACACTGTCTTTGTGTGGTGCCACACGACACACTATCACTCCTCTGAGTCACCTCCCCCTGCAGAGTAAGGACAATGACTACAGAAACTGTTTTATGCCTTTATAGCCCCTTAAACAGTTCCTAATGCAGCTAAGGCAGCTCAGTGTTCTTCACAACTCTTTTCATGATGTTGTATCTACAAGCTGTCCAATTTTCTGCCTAGTGGTCATCTGAACTTCTATGTGTTCTGGGTCAACCTGCTCTGTCAGTCCTCTGTGAAAACTCTTCATCTAGGGCTAAGGACCCCGAGGAGGCAGCACTCATGTGAAAGGTAGGGTTTGCTTAATTTTATTTCTCTTCAAAAAGCGTGATAAATTGACTTACTGTGGGGATGTCCTTATGGTATTAGTCACGTTCTTTTGCATATAAATAGAACTTTTTATAATGGTAAATGTTTACAGTTAGATTTCCATGGAGAACCTATCGTCTCTCTGCTTCTATTTGTAGCTGCTATTTTAAAATAGAAATATAAATATTATGTCAGCCAATAAAAGAATGATGGCTTCACTTTCTGAAGGATAGCATTGCCTTCCCTCCCCATGAAGTGCTGCTGAACCATTTACCTGATTGACGTGCCATTAACTGTTCCTTCCCCCACCTACAGGAGGGGCACACATATTTAATTCTTTTATGTATGAATAGAAAGGTAAAAAGGTCACATTTCAACGCCTTGTATGGATTTGAGGAGTGATGATAGGATTCAAATGAAATTAGTAGCAGCAAGAGGAGGCCTCTGTGAAGGAACCTGGTGTCCCTAAAGGAGTGGAGGGTTGGTCTTGGTCAGAGAAGCCTCTGTTGGTACAGAATAGTACAGTGTGATGGATCCTAACATTGGACCCAAAGGCCAAAGATAGTCAACCATTCCCTTTATGCCAAAGTGTTTTCACCCAGCAAGTCATATATGCAGATTAAAAATGAAAATAGCTTAAGGAGAAGACATGAACTCAAGATTCTCAGAAGTCAGGCTTCCAAATGATAGCAGTCAGGCGTGCTGGAGGGGTGGGCAGTACGTTCTGACTTTTTCTTGTATGCCTTCCTTCCCCAAGGCTGTCTGTAGGAACCAGAGTTCTTTCCTTAAAACCAGCCAGAAAACCTAAGACAGTTGCAGTATAATTTCCCCCAGTGCAGTGTGTAAGATTGGCTATTCTCTGACCCACTGTCTGCCAGTGGTCATAAAAACTCATTCTAGGAGTATATTCCAAATGCAGGTCAATGGAAAGGCACAGGAAAGCTGAGATGTTACTGAATCCCTAGGCCTTGATCAGTTCTCAGTCCCACAAGTCTCAGACTACTACATGGTCTTTTTGTGCAATCATATTCCTACATGAATGTCCATATTGTTTTAACTTTAAGAATAATAAATGGGTTTCCCCAGTCTTTGGTTTCTATTTCCAAAGTCTCTCATGTCACATAAAACTTTTTTATGTCACCAGCCTATAATTCATACTGCCAGAGGAACTAGGATACAAGGTGGATTCTAAGAGATTCATATAAGGTCCCTCACAGAAGGGGGAAGGGACAAGTTCTCCAGAGCACATGGGGAGTGGGGGGGCAGTGAGTGGAGAGGGAACTAGGAGAAAGAGAAGGGGGAAGAGAGGAAAGCACGTGGCATTAGGAAGATTGAGTCATTGATTCAGGAGAGGAATAGAAGATAGGAGAGAGAGAGAGAGAGAGAGAGAGAGAGAGAGAGAGAGAGAGAGAGAGAGAGAGAGAGAGAGAGAACATAAAATAGGGAGCCATTATAGGATTGAAGAGAAAACTGAACCTAAAGAAATGTCCAGAGACCTACAAGACTGACTCCAACTAACAATTTGAGCAACAGTGGAAACGCTACTATAAATGCCCTTCCCGGATAGTGAGATCAACAACTAACTTATCCACCATCATGGAACCCTCATCTAGTACCTTTTGGAAACAGAAGCAAGCACCCAATTAAACACTGACCCAAACTAGAATCCAGATGCAGAGAGGGAGGACAAGACCAGGTTGCAGAAACACATAGAGACAGCTGACCTGAACAAGGAGGGCACCCAGACTGATAGCTGGGAATCCAGCATGGGACTGATTCAGACCCCCTGAACATGGGTCTCAGCTAGAAGGCCTGAGCAGTCTAAGGGACCTCAGACAGTGGAACCAGGATATATTCCTGGTGCACAAAAGGACCTTGCTGGCACATCCTCCATGGAGGGATATTGCCTTAACCTAAAGACAGGAGAGAAGTCCTAGTCCCTACTTCAAATGACTTTACAGATTTAGATGAGCCTTCCTGGATGTCATCACTCTACATGTGGAGTAGGGGGTGGGGTGGGAGGGGAGGGTGGTTGGGGTGCATGTGAGGAGGGGGGAGAGAGGGAAAGAGAGAAGAAGGGAGGGAGGAGGGGAGAGAGGGAGAGGGAACTGGGATTTATATTTAAAATAAAAAATAAAAATAAATTTATAAAAATTAAAAAAAACTTTTTATGTCAGACTTTCTGCTTGTTAACCTATATTTTGTAATAAAGATATTGTCTGTGGTACTTGTTAGGTGAGAAAAATCTCTCCCCCCCCTCTCTCTCTCTCTCACGCACATGCACATGGATGCACATGCACACGCACATGGACGCACACACAGATGTGCCCTGACAGACATGGGCCTTAGCCCCACAATTCCAATCTATTTATTTCACCAGCATGTGGTCAGTGAGTTAGTCTATTTTATTTGACTTTTAAATTATTCATTTGTTTACTTACGTATAGATAGGGGTTTTCTAGTTAATCCATATTGGCTTCAAACATGGCTAGCCTTGAGCTCATCATCTGCCTGGATTCTAGGATCTCAGACATGTGCATGACTCTTGGCAGGCTGTGCTCAGTTACCCTTGCTTTCATTAACACCCCTGTTCCTTTCTGTCACTCCTTCTCATGCTTCCTCCTTTAACAGTATCTCATGGCTATGTCTTGGCAAAGAGTGTGTCTGTGTGTATGTGTGTGTGTGTGTGTGTGTGTGTGTGTGTGTATGCATGCATGTGTAAACTGAACAGTTCCATGGACCAAAAGACAAAGACACCACACACCCTGCCTTGCTTACAGTTGAGACCCTGTCTCATTCACTTTATCTTGTGTACCTATTTGTCCTTGGATCTGCCTGACTTCTGTTTCTTCTTAGGACCCAAACCAGGTATTTCTAGACAAGACACTGGATGAAAGTTAAGGAATCATTAGGAAATATAAGAGAATGTTTGTTCAGTGTTTTCTCTACACATTTCTCTACACTCTACAGTGTTCACTCTACCTCCACTTCTGGTGTTGCTGTCTACTAGGCCAGACATGACCAAAGCTGTCAATTATAGACTCACCCTCGCCTATTACCAGAAGGCATGAAGAATGAAAGGACACAGGCTGATGCTTTGCAGATTTGTAATTCAAAACTTGAAAGCTGAGTTCCCCTTATACAGACACAAGCTACAAAGTTGGAGGCAGTTATAGCCACTGGAGTGTGAGCTTACATTCCTGAGAAGGCAAGAGGAAAAAGAAGCTCCTAGACCTGGGTATAAACAGTTCTCAGATTTGGGGCAGCATCTGACCAAGCTTATAAGGATCAGACATGTGAGCATAGTTTCAAAAATGAAAGAAGCAGCTGGGATGGTGGCACATGACTGTAATGTCAGCAGCTGGGATGGTGGCACATGCCTGTAATGACAGCAGCTAGAATGGTGGCACATGCCTGTAATCTTAGAGCTGGGATGGTGGCACATGCCTGTAATCTTAGAGCTGGGATGGTGGCACATGCCTGTAATGTCAGCAGCTGGAGTGGTGGCACATGCCTGTAATGTCAGCAGCTGGGATGGTGGCACATGCCTGTAATCTTAGAGCTGGGATGGTGGCACATGCCTGTAATTTTAGCAGCTGGGATGTGGCACATGCCTGTAATCTCAGCATCTGAGGTGGTGGCACATGCCTGTAACCTCAACATCCAGGGACAGGTTGATTGCTGTGACTTTGAGGCCAACCTGCTCTCCTAGTGAATTCCAGGCCAGCCATGGTAGATAGTAAGAAAGTAAAAAGAAAAGAAAGAACTAAACCAAGCGTTGGGCTGCCTTCCAAGACCTGTTCAGCTCTATTTACTAGTCTACTTGCCTATCAAAGCAGATCAATATTCCCTGGAGAACTAACAGGAGAAATGGCTCTTCATGCTTACCCATTTAAATTTATTTATTCACAGGACACAACCCCATAACATACAAGGAATTAAAAATATGTGAACAATTCTGAAAATAAAGGCAATTGTCTGACAATTATTCTAAGATGGGCCAGATTGGAATTTCATGGATGGAGAGCTGTCATTACTGAAATCAGAATCCTGCACGGTATTAGACCTTTGGAGGTGATGAGGAAAAGTACCAGGAACCCTTACAATATAGCCCTGGCAACTGTATTTCTTAAGCACAGAAAGAAAAAATTACTTAAATGTCTGAACAGAGAAGAAAGAGTCAAAGCTCAAGAACCTGTGCTACAAACATAACTTGGCTACCATACATGTGAATGGAGTCACCAAAGTAGAATCATGCAGAAAGTATGTTTGAAACACTTAAATCCACAGACCAAAATACTTAGCAAGCACCAAACAGTACTTCTTTCTTGAGCACATGCACACTGTCTCTTTTAGGCAGGTTCCTGTTATTCAGCCCACCCTGCCCTTGCATTAAGAATTCTCCTGCTCCAGACTCAGGAAATTCTTCATATGTCACCCGAGACACTGAAAACCCCTGTGCTGAGGTTGTGGGAATCACCGTGGTGTCCTAGCATAAAAGGGATGAATCAGAGAGAAATTATGCCTCTGCCCTTCGCATTTAAACATCTGACAGTGACAGTAAAGAGGGGTCTTCACAGGAATTACAATATGTTTGGGGAAAAGTTTTAAATGAGCACATTCTCTTTTCAGAAGTGACAAAGGCTATTCAAAATGGCAGTTCAATGTTTTTTTAATTATATATTTATTTGTGGTACAGGATGGGTAGGGATAATGTATGTATATGGTACACATTTGGAGGCCAGAGGACAACTTGTAGGAGTTGGTTCTCTCTTCAACCACATTGGTCCGTCCTGGAACATGAACTGATATACTTAGTCGGACATGGCTGCTAGAGTCTTTCCCTACTGATTATCTCAGCAGCCTAAAATAAAACTCATGTTTTTTAAAGTAAAGAGGGGATAGAAAGACAGTAATAACACAAACCAATCATTTGCATAGTTAGTATGTGCTTTAAGAATGAAGACAAGGCATTATCAGATACAAGAAAGCATAGAGGCTTTGAGAGATGGCAAAGGAAGCTGCTCAGACAGAAATGAGGCACACAAGAGTACACACCTGAAATGCTCAGGATGGAATAAATATATCAGAATTGCAAATGATTCTTGTCCATTGTGTAATCTGTAAAATCTATTTAACAAGAATGATAACATTGTCCCATGAACTTGTGATGTAATGTGTATAGCTGTAGTCCACATGATAATTATAGCTACAAAGATGGGGGAGATAAGTGAACTTATGAGGGTGCAACATTTTCAACTTTTATGTGAGATATTATGAAAGTAATTCAAATAATGATCAAGGATATTTCAATTGATATACAATAATCTTCCCTGCTTTTTTTTTTTTTAAGACAGTATCTAACTGTGTAGTTCTAGCTGACCTGAAACTTAATGTGTGACCAGGCTGGCCTTGAACTCATAGAGAAATTCTTCCCTTGCTTTTTTAAAAACAATAAAACAATGTTAGAAAAGAGAAATAGAGCTGGGCATTGGTGGGGCATGCCTTTAATCCAACACTCGGGAGGCAGGGGCAGGAGGATCTCTGTGAGTTCAGGGACAGCCTGGTCTCCAGGACAGGCTCCAAACTATCTCAAAAAAACAAAGAGAGAGAGACAGAGAGAGAGAAACAGGGGAACAAGAAGAGACTCAAACTAAACAAATTAGTGAAAATGTACCACTAAATGCAAGCACCAACCTTTATATTGTCACTAGACCCCAGGCATTTTAAATAAAGGCAGAGAGATCAGAATATATTTAAAAATCCTTAACAACAATACTGTATTGAGAGATAACTTTTAAATGTAAAGATGCTCATAGGCTTAAAGGAAACTGATAGGGAAAGCAATGATGTAGAATGGTATAAGACATGAAACTCTAGGACAAAGGGATTACCAGAGAGAAAGTATTTTGTAATAACAAAAGGGTTAATGCATAAGAAGACATAACAAGTATCAGTGGATATGTACCTAATAAAATTCCAAGTAAAATCTGATTTGTGTGTTTTTCTAAGTGTGGGGTTCTGGAGGACTCAACTGTAGTCAAGAGACATATGTGAGTCATCAGTTAAGGACTACCCAGATTAATTAAAGTCAGCACAGGTACAAAAAGCAAAATCATTGGAGGGTATAGTGACCTCAGGGTAATCAACAGCTTATATCTTTATTCACAATATTTTCCATAGCTGTTTGCTTCATGCAATGCATCATGGGTTTTATCATGTTCCACAACCTAGGATCAAGATGGATACCACAGTGCTCCTATTTAAATACATTAAATGTTAGGTCCATTCCAGCTGGTGCCCCTTCTGTATTCCTTGTTTAAATATTTTGGACCAGCCCTGCTGACAATAGCTCTGTAAATTCTCTGTATTCCCCCGTTGCAGTGGAGGACTCTGTAGCTCAGATGGGCTCAGTGCCCAAAGCCATGAACTTGATGGGTATCAAGTCCACATTTGCTTGCAAAGCTTCCCCTACTGCCTCACACCCTCCTTCTATGACTGTTTTGTTACCAGAGTATGAACACATAGAACTGAAGTACCCTTCAACAGACTCTCCAGAAGACAGACACGCATCTTAGTGGTACCTTTGGCCATACTCTAGATGTGGCCAATGGCTGGAAAACATGAGGAAACTTTGCTATTTTATACGGAGATAGACCTGTGGCAATGGTCCAGTTCTACATGAACTGAACACTGAGCTATGAGCCTCCAAATTACATATACATTTTGATTCATATATGTATTTCCACATGTTTAGAATGAAAATGAAAGACCTGTGGGAATCTTTCCTAGATCTCCCTCCCCTGTGGCATGAGAGAAAGCTAGCTGGGGTAGATTGCTGTCCAGCTGGAGCTTCAGTGGGGTGCCAACTTCTAAGTGATGTGTGAGATCTCATCACTGAGTTTGACTTCTGGCAAGATGTGCTGCACTTGTGTCTGAAGCCATTAGCTTATAGAATTCATGGTTAGGCTAAGCACAAGATGCTACCCTGATTGACTTGGGTAATATTCTCTTGGAATCATCACAACAATCTAAGGATAATTTTATTGTCCCATATTTCCAATAAAGACATTGACACTCCCAGATGTGATTTTTTTAAAATAAAAGATCATTTTTCTCTTACATTGTGCATGACCCAAGCAATAAATTATAATTCCAAAGCCTGTAAGAGATTTTCTATATCATTTTCAGATTGTGCTTGAAGAGTCCTTGCCTGGACCTAAGTGAGACACATTTTTGCCATAGCTCCCTTACTATATAAATGACACGTTTTGCTCTATGTGTAGTTTACAGCCAACTTTCAATAGGGTTACTAAAGTACATCTAGTAAATCCAGAAACAAATATACTACTACCAGTCATTGGGGTTGCAAACTCAACTAAGATTTTGGAAGGCATATCAAAGACATTAAACAGCAAGTTTCAAATTCTTACTATCAGAAAGCTTAAAACATGTCTGTAGTTTATTACATGACCATTAAAATCGCTTCTGGTTACAGACATAAAAATGATAACTGGGATCTGTGGTACGTACCTGTAACTCTTGTTACTCAGGAGGCTGGGGCAAGAGAATCACAAGCCTACGGCCAATCCTGACTACATAGTGAGCTACAGTCCACCCAGAACTACATGGTAAATTCCTGTTTCCTGAGCCAAAAGCTTCCCTCTGCACACTAGATAGGGATGTGTCGATGGATGCTGGATTGTTGTTTTCTTTCTCTAACCAGCATGTAGGCTTCTGTTGGGAACCTCAAGGGCACCAGCCTGGTGTTACATGTTACATATGCCATATTTTCCATCTTTGGGGGTTAATTTAAATCTCTCACACCACCAGGAACTGCAAGGCCATCATATATATATATATATCATCATATATATATATATATATATATATATATACACACATATATATATGTATATGTATATATATGTATGTATATATACGGGTGTGTGTGTATATATACATTTACATATATATACACATGTATATATATATGTATATGTATATGTATATATGATGTTACCGCCATAGCTAGTCAATCAAGAGCATGAGTTGCAGTGAGCTAGTAGAATTTGACCAAGGCTGTGTGTGTTTCAGTCAGATTTGAATGTGCATATTTCCAGTGTACTAATTTCCTTGTAACATGGTGAATAATGTGACCAATTGTGTGTTATTTCCATGAAGAACCTGTATATCCCGGGTCACAATTCTTTTACTGTGTAATCACTGAAGGAATTGGTATCAAAACATGCCACATAACCCTGACAACACCAGAGAGCCCAGTGTCTATATTTTCTGTTTTCTCTATGTTTTTAAAAATGAATTTCATCACACAGACTTGAAGACTTGGAGAGTGACAGAAAGTTAAGGTCACAAGGGACCTTCAGTGACAGCTTTGCCAATACAGTTGGATGTTCCTCAACTGTAAAGCTTTTTAATGAAAAAGAGACCCCCAAACCTTTCTGTTAATGTGCAGTGGCCTCTTGTCTTTGCAGTGAGTGAACTGACAGCCTGCCGATTACCAGGCATACAGTACATGCTCATTAAATCATGCACTGTGGGTTTCTTCCAATTGTCAAACTGCTTAATTGAAAAAATGTGTAGTGTCATTCTTATGGGAAAGAGGCAAGAATCAAAGGACTGGAGAACTGACTCTTAACACTTTAGAGTTTGCTTTTAACCGCAGCCAGAAACTGTTCTGTTTTACAGTTTTGATTAAAGGACTTTCCCTTCTGAATTTTTCTTGTTTTGTGTATAATTCAAACACTGTAATTATAATGGAGTTTCTTTGATAAAAGAACTACTAAATCATTCTGCCAGCAGCAGAAAACCAAGGGGAAGGCCGTAACTTCAAAGCGTACTTGGGTGTGCTGAGCAACTGGGAAGGAGGAGACTTTGGTGGTTTTTCATCTCAGCAAACCTCTGCTTCTGTGACTGTGTCGTTCAGGTCTAGGCCTTGCCTTACATGGCGGTGGGTTTAGCCTTTCTTACACTAAGTGCCCTTAGGCTGTAGGTGGTTCTCTGTAAGATAACTTAGAAAACCCTAATAATTGAATTCCACTCTAGACTGAACACATCAGAATCTTTTGTAGTGTATGTCCCAGCTGAGGGTGATCGGGTAGGGGTGGTGAACATGGCACTGTTCTTATTGGCTCTCTGGGTGATTACAGTGTGAGCCAAAGTTCAAAGAGATTGTCTACACTGGTTCTAGTTGTTCAGTCTCTAAGGTCATGATCACCAGTTGTGATCACCAACTGCACACAGATCAACTAAAGTGTCCTGCAAGTTACACACCTGAAAGGTTTCAGCAGTTTAAAATCCTTGAGATCTGGGCTCAACTTAGAGTACTAAATAAGGTTCTCTGGGGCAGAGCCCGGGAATCTCTCTGTCTGACAAGAGCTAGAAGGTCATTCTCAGCAGTGAGAATCTACTACAGAAGCACAATGGTCTTCAGAAAGAATTCACTGGAGCTTCAGAAGGGGACAAACAGAAGTTCAGGACAGGATTTGGGTACATTCATCTGGTCCTTCGGTAATCATGTTATAAGTCAAAGTGATTTGGGACAAAGCTGTCACATCCAGTACCCTATAATAGCAAGTAGGGACACCCATCCCATAATTTTTTTAACCTCCACATATAACTTTCACCAGAGTTGCGAGTGTTGGGGCCTGAGCCCTAACAGCTTTAATAAGCAAGATTAAGCAACCTGTTCTCAAGTAGGTCGATGGAAGAAATAAATAATCTTGAAAAGCAGGAAAAGATTTGTTACCTATGGTTACAGAAGGACAAAGGACAAAAAGTTCAAGTTACACACACACACACAGACACACACACACACACTACAAAAGTCTTTCCCTGCCCAAGTTATCATCAAGGCCCTGTCATGAGATTTGGGTTTAAAGAGGGAGCAAGAAGTATGCATATTCATCCAGTCCAGGTCAAGGTGTGGACCCCAATTCATCAGTCTCCTCTCCTGAGTGGAACCATGTGATGCTGTCATGGAGACAAGTTCTGGCTCTGACAGGCACTGGGTTTCAGCACCCTAGGATGGGATTCCTGGGAAGTTGCAGTTTCTGGGAGTCATTGTTACAATACTCTGATAGTTCAAGGGAGAGGCATATGTATTTATCTAGAATCTCTCCATTCCTAGCAGGTTGTGTACACCAGGGCTTAATGATCAGAGCCAGTATATTTTGAAAGGTCTATTAAATAAAAAGACAACTTATTTTGATTTAAGAATATGGGAAAACTACAAGATCAAAACAAGTTGATACTGAAATGTCAGCAAAATAAAGCGTTGTGCTGTTGTTATTAATTACAAAAATTAACAATTACTAAAGCATCTACTTTCATAGACAGTTTAGGAGTTAACCATTTTTACTCCTTAAGCATTACTGGGAATGCATGATAATTATGGTGAAAATTAAATTAACCAAATTATATGTAAGCATCCAATTTCAAATGCAAAGTATAAAATATTTTCCAAGATTTCAATCATGAAAATCACTTAGTGTTATCTGGCAGCATAGAGTGAGACTTAGATATTGATGATGACTGGAGGGACATCTGCCCCGACCCCCAGGGAAGTCAATGAAGAACTGGGAGACATATAGGGGAATCAAAGGGTAAGGGATGAGAAGAACAACAGCAAGTCCATATTCTGATCAAGCTATCAAACTTTATTTTCTTAGGGGAGGCTTATATAGGACCATGGGCAGGATGTGAGCAGGGTTTGCAAATGGGCAGGGTGAAAGGTTCAGTAGAAGGAAAGCCCTGAACTAATCTTTACCTGACTATAGAACTGTAGCAGGAGGAATATCCTGAGCTATTCTTTAACTGGTTGTAAAGCTACAACAAGAAGACCATCCTGAGCTATTCTTTAACTGGTTGTAAAGCCCGCAAGCCTATGTCTAGGAATGCTCCGCTAAACATTCTGCTTGCTTAGTTCTTAAGAGGCAATGATTTTCTATCTCAGAGGCCTGAGGTAGTAAGGATGGTGATGGTCCCCAACAGACACCTTAACCAGAGCTGTATAGATATGTACACTTCTTGCACTGTATTAAAACCTGAATGTGGAGCTGAGCATCCAAAGAAAAGGCATAAAAGTCTAAGAAGGGCACAGAGCATCTCTACAGGTTATGCCCTAAAGTAAAGGCTCAGCAATGGAGGTGTTGTTGATTTGTATTTTCTTATTATTTTTACTCTTACTTTTTTTGTGGGCTCACCCTACAGCACCCAAATAAATTACAGGGAGGCTTATTCTTTCTTATGACTGTCTAGCCTTAACCTGGCTTGTTTCTAGCCACCATTTCTTAAATTATCATGTCTACCTTTTCCCTCTGAGTCTTTATCTTTCTCTGTTCATACCTTTCTTTACTTCTTTCTCCATGGCTTGCTGTGTAGCTGGTGGCTGGCCCTGAGGTCCTCCTCTCCTTCTCCTTTTCTTGCTCCTTGATCTCTTCACACATTATAAAGCCATTGACCGTGCCTAGTGTTTCTTATTGGCTAGCTCTGTCTTAATTATTAACCCATTTTCTATTAATCCACGTGTTTCCACATGGTCTTATTTTACTGGGAAATGCCCGACCTGCAACTCCTTTGCCTGCTATATGATGACTCCTCAGCATCTCCACAGAGAAGAGAGCAGTTATCTGTTTGTCCCTGCATATTTTGTTACTATGTCACTTCCTGCCTGACCAACAGCCAGTGTTTTATTCATTAACCAATAAGAGAAACATATGCACAAAAGAACATTCCCCATCACGCCACCTGTCCTTTCTTCTACATTGCTATTAGCTGTTTAGCTCTTTATTAGACCAATCATGTAGTTTAGGCAGGCAAAGTAACACAGCTTCACTCAGTTAAACCAATGCAACATAAAAGAGTGCAAATGTTCCACAGCATAAACAAATTAACACATCTTAAATTAATATTCCACAACAGGAGGTAAGATGGAAGAGCAGGGAGCAAGAAGACATATGAGAAAGAACAAAAACAGGTAAATAAGAAAATGTCACAATGAACCCCATTATTTCCCATAATAACTAAAAATGATAATAATAAAACAATTAAATATTTGGCTATTTGGGGCTTCATTCTCATTGACAAAGTTATTAAATACATGCATAAGCAGGTTTCAAAATACATAATTGGAATTACACATTTTTATTTTATTTATTTTTTTACTTTCCTTCTTTAAAAAAAAAGCTAGAAAAGATAAAAGAAAAAAGTGGACATTTTTAGCCACACAGCACATTACACCTGAGACATTATCACTTGCATCCACATTGGGCCATCATTGAACACAAGGAGAGAGTGACAAGCTACTCTGCCACACAGCCAAGTCCTCTTAGTGATGGCAAGGATAGTGTGAAACTGCTCAGGGCTGGAATGAAGGGAGAGGGGTCACTAGTAATTTAGTCCTGAAGGCAAACCCAACCCATAGAGGAAGTGTGTCAGTCCTCCAGTTCTGATTAATTTGTAAATGAGCTCCCAGGAGGCTCAGGACCTCTTGATGGCTCCCCTCCCAACCCCTGCCCATGTGTACCTGTGTGTGTGTGTGTGTGTTGTTGTTGTTGCTGTTGTTGTTCTAGGCTCTTTACTAACATGTTAGTGATGGGGATTTATCTTTCAAATAAAATGTGTTGATTTAAATTGTTCTAAGAGAAGGAAATGAGCTTAAAGAGTTGCCACATAAGATGTACTTAGAGAATTAGTGATTAAAACCTATGTGAGAGGGCCTAGAGAGATAGCTTGGCAATCAAGTGTTCACTGCTCTTTCACAGGATCTGAGTTTGGTTATCTAACACAGAAGTTGGGTGTTTCTCTACTGCTTGTAATTCCAGCTTAATGGGATTTGTCACCCTCTTCTGGACTCTTACACACACACACACACACACACACACACACACACACACACTCTTCTGGACTCATATACACACACACATACTTTAAGAAAAAAACTGTGAGAAAGTCACATTATGTGGTACAAATGGTGTGTACTAATGAGTGTGGTTAAAACTCTAAAGAGGATAGGTAGGAGCCTGCATGAGCTTTTTCCGATTTTTCAGATGTTCATAAAACTCCGGGTACACCTTGAGAAACAAACGATTCAGAAGAATAGTGACCTGACACCAAAGTGAGCTTGGGCTCTATAAAGGGTGTGAGTGTCCCTTGAGTTAGAAAATTCTATTTGTTTGGGAGACACTGTGACTTTAATGGGAGCCAATATTCTCTCAGGCCCTGCTAGGGCTGCTGCTTTTCTGTCTAGAAGAGGATTAGCTGCACCCATTACCCAGCAAAGTGTTCTAAAGGCAGTGCTGTGGTTTATTTGTCCGCATTTTGTTGCTTTGATTTTGTTTTCCGCTAGAGTGAGAGCTGCTTCAATGTCAATATTGCTAACACAATGAAGACCTTTCTCACTTAAGGTTCCAGATGTCTTCTGGATTAATTATATCTTGCATATTAACCATTTACATGTGTCTGTTTTACTGATGTGGACTGTCATATGCTCCATTTCACAGACTAATGCCTTACTCTCAGTATCTGTATTTGGAGGCAGCATCTTTAAAGAGGTAATTGAAATTAATTGAAGTTCTAAGGGTGAGACCATTATCCAATACACTGGTCCCCTTATAAAATCAGGAAGAAACCTCTTTATGTATAAACAGAGAATCAGGGACAAGTGAACAAAAGTAAACTTTGCCAGCTGAAGGAGAACCCAGCCTTCCTGACTCTGCACTCTTGGACTTTTAGTCTCCAGAACTGTAGGAAATACATTCTGTTGTGTGAGCTCCCCGATGTTAGACAGCTCTGCCACTATAAGAGGTTGGCTGTTTAGGAGACCAGATTTGATTCAGGAAAGAAATCAGGCCAGGACTCCTGCAGCCCTACCTCTGGGATAGAGAATTCAGAAAGTGCTGTGGCCTTCCATCCCCAATCCTGCCCCTGAAGCAGCAAGAGAGATTCGGAGTCTACCCAGTACTTGGTTTCTTGTCACATAGGCTATGTTAAATTAAATCTCATGATGTGTAAGTTCCTGCCAGCCTCCCAAATCCTGTAAAAGCTGGGACATCTCTTTCCTTCAGATTTGTTTGAGGCTCTCTCTCATCTCCTGCCCTAGGCCATCCATCATGTCTGTGCTCTAGCTCTGTCAGGGTTCCATCATGTCTCTGGATGATCCTTTATTTCCTCTAATAAAGGTCTGGCAATGGCCTCCATGATGGGGATATCTCTCCTGGTAATGTGCACCCTAAAGGGTAAGTTGTTAGTTCCTTCCCAAAACCCACAACCCTGATTTCTAAAATGTCATGTATTTTTTTGGGTTTTTTATTTGTTTTTTTTGTTTGTTTTTGTTTTTCTGCAGAAGCTAAGACAGTTATAGATAAATTCTACCACTGGGTTTAATTTGTGATCCTGGATTCACACTAACTTAAATGGCGCTCTTAATTTGGACCAATGCATCTATAAAAGTCCTTAAGACATCATTTCCCTGTCTGCCCTATTAAGTAATACCCAGCAGGATTATAGTATAATTTTTTCCATTGAACATCTACTTTTTAAACAATTACTCACTGAGTACCTACCTATGAGCCAGTTATTCATAGATGAAAATGAGGGATTTGTGCTCTACACGAGGAAATAAAACAGGTGCATAAACACTGTCACTTGCTTGTAAAATTGCCGTGACTAAATTGGCTTAGGGCAGTTGATGGGGTGGGGAGAGTCTGGTAAAGCTGCTATTAAAGGAGGGCTTTGAAGGATAGATTAAATTGGCCACACAGAGATGGCCAATGAGAGAGGGCAGTTGAAGAGGAGACAGGGTGGTGAAATGAGCCCTAGAGATTGAATTCATGGGTAGTTAACAGTGAGGCATAAACTTTGACTTAAATGTAGAATATACACAGGCAAACTTTTATTTACACGCCATCTCAGGTTCAACTTTAAGAACAATATGCATATCATATTGACCATCTACACTCAACATAATTGCATAAGATAGATACTAACAATCCCCCCACTTTTCAGATGAGGAAACCTAGGCATAGATCATCATCCATAGTACATGCTGGAGCTGGGATCTGGACCCACATACTCTCACACAGGCTGGTGTAAGGGAGCCCTGAGCCTCTCAGTGAAGCATGTAGAGTTCTGGGGTTGACAGATTTGCAAATGGGACAAGATGCGGTGTTTCAAAATGGACAATTTCCCACGTTTTCTGGGACCAAGGGAAAGGCAGATATCTACCTCTGACAACCATATCTGGGGGCATTGCAGAATCCCAACGCACCTTCCTGCAAGTTACCAGTGCTTGCAGCCCTCAGTGGAGATAAATTGGCGCAGGGAAACAAAGGTGTTTTTCAGGCGCTTAGCTGCCCTGTACAGCTAGGACTGGATTATGAAAGGACCTTTTCTGCCTCCACTGCCTTCCGGGCTTGCGTTCTTAGTGAATCTGCTACAGCAAAATGGAGTTTGTTAGTTGCGTGTCATCTGAGGGTAGCAATTAGTTGCATGTGTTTGGTAGGGTGCCAGCCCCTGGGGCGCCAGACCTCAGTGCGGGAGCCACTGTTTGTCATGAATTAGTCTTTAAATACGAGCAAGTTTTTAAAATGGAGCATGCTAATTTGGGTTTCGCTAACCCTTTCCGAAGAAGGCTCGGCCTGTTTGGTGCCAGCTGGCCGAGTTGGCATTTAGAGAGAAATTGGGTCCCTACCAAAGATCACATTGCCACTCCCTCCGTCTTTGGGATCAAAATGGCCCCAGGAGCGCAGTGGGCATGAGAAGCAAGGTGAACGAAGGGGCAGCAGCATTGGTGATGGCAAGTGATTGAGTCCCCTGGGGTCCCGTTAAGCCCACCTTGGGAAAGAACACTGTGCCTGCCTTTCCCAACTCACATGGCCCAGAGGCCCCCCATTCAGCGACTTCTACATAAAAGGCTCCCTCATCCAATTGCTTATACACTGCGCCTTTTATACTTTTCCAAGCCATACTTAAGGGATTATCACTGCAGCTTTTAACTTCCCCCAGAAAGAGCTGAATGAAAGTGAATGGGGCGGAAGAGTCCTCAGTGAGAAAGTGTCCCCTCCAAGCCCACGATGCTCACAAAACCCCTAATCACATTTAAGAATGCCATTCTGTTTTTGGTGGTGGCTGGCTATGAAGGGAATGTGCTAATTAACTGTTACTGTACATATAGACACCATCATTACAAAGGGCCCTGTTACATGCACAGAGTACAACTCGTGGATATAGAATGGGTTTGGGGTCATAAGCTCAGGTCCTGATCCCTTTAACCTTTTCCTATTGAGAAAGAACAATCAAACTCTCATCCATTTGACCCTTTCAGCTTGGTACCTTTCCAAGAAAGTTTTAATGGGAGTGGCTTTTTAATAAAACACCTTCCAGGTGATGATCAAACCTTGAGAAGCTGTCACTGTGATAGGGTTAACATTGGAAATGGGACTTAGTCTATTTCCTTTTGCCAACATCTCTTTGTCTCCAAATAGGATCATTCTGTATTCTGTATTCTAGGTACAAGGAAGAGCCTTGTACCTAGGGAGACGGAAAGGAAATGTAAATAAGTTTCACATTTCTTCTGAAGATTGGGCTAGTTCCCTTGTTTTGTTGTTTTGTTTCATTTTTGTTTCCTTATATGAATTTATCTGTTCAGTGGGTTGCTGAGAAGTCTGAGCTGTC
This sequence comes from Phodopus roborovskii, assembly GCF_943737965.1. NCBI lineage: Eukaryota > Metazoa > Chordata > Mammalia > Rodentia > Cricetidae > Phodopus > Phodopus roborovskii. Next base: position 95,234 of record NW_026125452.1, on the reverse strand, counting down.
TTGGTTACTAATACCCTCACTATACATAAAATTTGGAGGCGGCTTTCTTTCTCTTTTGTTTTGATTTCATCTGCTTATTTGATTCAGGCCGTGTCTTCTTCCGACAGCAGCTTATTAAATCTACTAATAAGCTGATACTTCCTGAGAGTCCCGAACGAACGCTTTCCTGACAAGACAGGGATGCTCACTGTTGCTTAATCAGTGTTGCGCAACATACAGAAGGACACTCTGAGTGCTCAAATACTGCTGACACTCTTAAGTGGGGGGACAGTTTGCAAGCCTATTCTCTCTGCAGTTTATTTGGGTGCTAATATAATATTTTGGCTTTTTCTAGGACAATGTGTCTCTTTGATGAATAAAAGCAAATAAGGAGCCTGCCAAGGCTTTAATTTCTGATGTGTCCCCCAGCCTACAGCATTGTGGGGATCTAATTTGAGATGCCTGTGACTATGTCTGTAAGCTGCAGGTAAACTGGCCAGTATTTGTCCTGAAAGTATTCCAAGAACACATTCCTATTAATGGCCCATGGCTTGATCCAGCATCTGGTAAGCTAATACATTGTCATTTTCACCATGAAGTCAGCACAAATCATTAAGGATTCCACAGCCACTTGTGTCCTTCTCTCATCTCAAATATACCAATTACCACGAAATTATTCCTATTAGCAGCATGATTGAATGATACTAACCTGACTGGAACTTGTTGGCAGAATTTCTCCCATAATGACAGTAATGGACTGGGCATTTGAGTTCTTTCTGGGCTCTGTGAAACAGGAAGGTTTAGTAGTTCACATTTGTGACAGCCTGTAAGCAAAACCACCCAGTAACTGGGCTAGTTCCAGGAGCATGGTGCTTGTCCTTTTTCCTCGGAGTGGGAAAGCTTTCTCATCTTGTTTTGCTCTAGTGGGGGATGGAATCTCAACTTGCCTTTACGAATGGCTTCGGAGACTGCTTTTTGGTGTGATCGTTATCACATAAGGAACATTATGTACTCATGATGGACAATGTCTGCATTTTAATGAAATAGTCCACACAAAATTAAATACTATCAGTAGCAGCGACTAAGAAAAATGTAAAAAGCCTAATGCTTAATGATTTAATTTACATTTATTTTTGCATAATGTAAGGCCACATGACCTATGTAACTGAAAATACCTATTAGGCAAATAGTCCAAGATATACAAGCCAGGCCTGTAAGAACTTCTTCCTCCACTTCTGCATGGGAATATATAAGCTTGGATGTATTGTCCAATGATCTGAGAAAGCTAGAGAATGCACCGAACATTTCTTGTGGTCAATCCTGTATCTCTTGTCTCTTTCATAGCTTTGAACATAGTTTAGGAACCCACCTTTGGGGAGATGTGACCCAAGGCCACACCTTGCCTGAGCTTCATTTACTTTTCCAGGGCTCCTCTGGCATCCTGGGTGGGGGGAAGAGGTGTACCGCCCCATGATGTAAAAGCATTAGTACCTCATGGGATAATCCCTGGCCAGAGGCATGGGGTGGAAGCCAAAGTTCTCCATTCCTATGTCTGGTTTAAAGCATTTCTCAAACACACTGTACCAAAACACACATCTAAAGATCATAGGTTTTCTAAGACAGTTTCCCTAGGTTCCATTCTAGTTCACCCTAGTTGCTCATTTCGAAAATGCATTCTGAGAGAACATTCCCATTGCAAGGGATGCAGACATCCTTTGCCAATGTGGCCTTTGCTGGATCTGCCCACCCATGCCTCAGCTATCTAGTGTATTGTACACCAAGATCACACAGCTGAACTCATCTCCAAGAATGAATTCTCCCCCTGAGGGTGCTACCCTCCACAGACATACCCGAGAGCTCTGTCTGGTCAATGCCTGGCTGAGGCGGACAAAGGGGACAACTGTGCTCTCTTCATATACTCAGAATTCCTGGTGTGAGGAGCAAAGCTGAACTTCAAGTAAGAACACGCCTTTCTCAGCTTCTTTGGTGGCTGATGGATTATCTTTTTTTTCTTCTTTGCCATCTCCTCAGATGAGTCAATCACTAATGGAATACACATCATGGGACCAAATTTAAGGCAAGGTATGGAGTAAAGAAATAACAAGTGTAAAAGAGCCGCCTACCAAAGACCACTGTGAATAGATGGTGAACAGACAGTACTGGGGCGGGGCAGGCAAGGACAGAATGCACAAGATTGGGAAACTTAGCAGGAACCGAGTTAGAGAAAACATCTGATGCATAGATTTGTGTCCTGAATGTACAATAGAGAGTAGTTGAAGAACAGAGATGGTAGTTTTCAGTCTATGTTTTCTTAAAATATTACTGTTGTATAGAAATCATTAAGGAGGAGCAAGAATAGTTGTAGGGAAGACAGTCAAGAGGTTTGATGTCCTCAGGTCTAGAGACTGGACATGAACTAAACTCCTTAACTTAACCCTGGGGGATTACAGGGGTTTCTCCAGCACAAAAGTAAGAATGGAAACCACCTTATAAAACATGAATCTGAATATTTCAAAAATCTAACTAGTCTACTACTATAAAAAAATATTTTAAAGCCAAAATGTAAGAAAAGGTAAAGCTATGATTTTTATATGATTGAAAATTGGCCAAATATCAAGGACAATTGTAGGATGTTTTTGGTACATGGTCTGCTATTTGGGTATTTCTATGGGGGTTTTTAAAAACAAAGACAGTCAGGCCATGGTGGTGCACACCTTTAATCCCAGCACTTGGGAAGCAGAGGCAGGAAGATTTCTGTGAGTTCAAGGCCAGCCTGGTCTACAAGAGCTAGTTCCAGAACAAGCTCCAAAAGATTCACAGAGAAACATTGTCTTGAAAAACAAAAACAAACAACAAGATGTAGTTTTAAATTATGATATATTCATATTAATAAGTTAATTTCTTATCTCATTAAAATGTTATAACTTAATGTTTTCCTTTTTTAAAAAATGGTACATTTGGTCTGCTAACAGTTATAATCTGGTATAGGGATCCTACATTAATACCCTAGGTCCAAATGTAGCCACTCCTCTGACTTAATGAATTGTCTGTGGTTTCTTCTATGACACCTGAGCAGCCATTAGGATTCATGAGCCTCAAATATTTCCTATCTAGTTCTTAACAAAGAAGCGTGCTGATTCCTACCTAAAAGATTAAAAGTCACCCTTTGTTTGTATTCATCATGCATACAATTTGAATATATTTTCATCAAGATTATATTTTAAAAAGTTAAAAATATTTCATTTATATTCAGTAAAAGTACATTTCTCGTGAAATGTTCAAAATACAAAGTATGTTAACCAATGTTAAAGTGTTCAATCAAAATATACTTAAGTTTATTGATACTTTCATTAAATCTTAATTTTTGTTGTTGTTTTGTTTTGTTTTGTTTTGTGTTTTGAAACTGGGGTTCACTTTGTAGCTTTGGAGGCTGTCCAAGAACTTGCTCTGCAAACCAGGCTGGCCTTAAAATTATAGGATGTGCCTGCCTCTAAATCTTAATATTTTTTATAAAATTAGTATGAATCCTGGTGTTTTAATCCTTCTATCTAGGTGGCAATGTAAAGAATCAGTATCATATTTCTTCCGTGTATATTCTACCCTACATATTATTTAAAGGAAGGGTGGAGTTAATGCCTTACTCCCAGAGTGCACTTCAGGTCCTGTGTGCTGCAACTGTGAGTCCTGCCCAAATGTGTGCAGCCTCTGCAGGTGTGGATTGGAGTTAGCAGTTCCGATGAAAAGCACTTTTTCGTGATTAGGTCTGAGATGTCGTCACTTGCTAACCTTCCATACTCTTGCTATCTGAAAAGGGGATGGCACATGAAGTTCACTTTTTCTTGTCTATATCTTAGTGACACCCAGTCTCATCAACGCTAACGAGACTGCCCCCACCTGGCACAGGAGTGGAAGTTTGGGGCTGTGTTTGGTGTGAGTACCAAACCCGGACCTCTGGGGCTCTCAATGTGCTTTCTTGTTATTGGGATGGAGATGTTTGTAATGGGAGGTTCTGTCTAAACTGTGGGGTTCATGCATTCCTTGTGTGTACTGAGGGCAAGCAAGGAAAGGTAAGTGAAAAAATTAGAGCATTTTTTAATTTCTAACTCTACATAAATAGATCAATAGTCCAAAAATCATCCATGGATGTTGTCTACATAATGAAGATATAACTTTAAGGCTTGACAATGAGACAGTATATTTTTATGGCTTTTGGAAATTTTAAAACCCATGACCATGACAGGTTACAAAAATATAAACAAGCAAATAATGATGGGGAATTTTGAGTTTTAAATAATAAGGCCCTTATTATCAGAGGTCGATGCAGTAATTTAGAAATTGAAACAATATGGGCAATGAGGTGTTTTTTTTTTTTTTTTGATAAACAACTGTAAATTCAAGCAAACATTCAGAACCAAACCTGAACAAAAGTCCACAAAACACTGATAACAGAATAGAGTATTCAAAGTCATAAGTACAACCAGAGCTCTGCTTAGAAGAAAACCTATAGTCTGAGACACTGAATAGCACATAAAAAAAGCAAAAAAAAAAAAAAAAAAAACAAAAAACAAAACAAAGAAACAAAAAAAGCAACAAAAAAGTGATGTAGCTAAGCACCCGAGTTAAGGAAAACAAACAAACCAACAAACAAAAAACCCCCTAAAATAAAACAGCTAAACAGGGAAAGCAGTAAGAACTAAGATAAAAACAAATGTAATATTTCTAATTTAAACTAGTATCATAAATAAATGCAGATGTCTTCATAATTTTATGTGTGTGTGTGTGTAGTGTGTGTGTAATGTGTGTGTAATGTGTGTGTAGTGTGTGTGTATGTGTGTGTGTACTGTGTGTGTGTAGTGTGTGTGTATGTGTGTGTGTGTGTGTGGTGTGGTGTGGGAGAAGAATGTGTGCCACAGTGCAGCTGTGAAGGTCAGAGGAGGTTCCAGGGATTTGTATCTGGGCACAGGCCTATGTAGCCAGTTCTCCAGCCACTGAGCCACTTTGCTGTCCATTGACTCCACAAAAATGAAATAAGGAAATCGTCTGATGGCTAGTACAGTCAAAACTGAAGCAAAACAACACAAGCAAAGTGGAGTGGACACAGAAGGGGAAAATACTCATGACTAAAGAAGTCAGAAACATGAGCTGAAAACCATGGAAAAATAATGTGCAGGTAACTTTGGACACCTCCCACAGTGAGATTTGTGATAGGACAGTAACCTAAACTTACCCAAGAAAGAGCAGGAGCAACTCTAGCAGCCTGGGGGAACTGGAGATTCGGGTCTTAAAGAGAAGTTTTTGTGGGTTTTTTTTTTTTTTTTTTTTTTTTTTTTATTAAATGGATTATTTCTTTTTTTTTCCCACGTTGCTTTTCCCTTTCCTTCCCTTGCCCTCTGTTCCCTTCCTTTCTCTTGACTTGCCTTTCCTTTTTCCCTTCCCTTCCCTTCCCTTCCCTTGTCTTGCTTTCCCTTGCCTTATCTTGCCTTCCCTTCCCTAGCATTGCCTTGCCCTTTTCCTTCCCTTCCCTTCCCTTTTCTTAGTTTGCCTTCCCTTGCGATGAATTGTCTTGCCCTCACACTTGCCTTGCTTTCCCTTCTCTTCCTTTTCCTTCCCTTCCCTTCTCTTCCATTCCATTCCCTTCCCTTCCCTTGCCCTGCATTTCCCAGGAAGGGAAAGGAAGGAAAGGCAAGGGAAAAGGCAAGACATGTCCAGGCAAGGGAAGGGAAGGCAGGGAGAAGTTTTAATAGCAAATTTGTTTGACATTTCACAGGACAGATAATAATATTATTATTTTAAAGGGTACTAGGCAAGATTAATTTCACATCTGTGTAGTGAAAAGCTCTAGAGACATTAGATAGGATTCATTCTGTACCAGGGAGAAGTCTCCAAAGTACAGTTTACAAAAGAAAACACAAAGCACTGTCTTCTGCTACCATTTTAGTGTGTGTGCATCTCATATGCTTGCAGGTGGAGTATTTGCAAGGAACACAAAGCCACTGGTAGTAGTGGTTGCCTCTAGGTCTAAGGTCTACACAGCCTAAGACAGAGCAGACGTTGATACATTATAATGTATATTCCTTCTTTTGCTTTTTCAAGTCAATACTGTGTTCATGCCTTAAGTCAAAGAATTCTATAAAAAGGAATGAAACTGTCCAAAGCAGATGAAGACAGAAAAGTGTGCATGTGCTTTTATGTAGCCACTGTGCCAGAATCAAAGCAAAAAGCAGAGAACTGTAACTCAGTCTCACTATAGACTCAAGATACTCTTGGTTAAAAGTTAGGGAGCATATGAGCTCAGCTACTGAAATAAACATCTGCCCTACCCAAACAGTGCTGTTTCCAGATTGCAAAGGGCACTTGGATTTATCCTCACTCCTATAGTGCATGTTCTCAAACGATGGAGCAGGGCTGAAACACCTGCCCATCTGCCTGCAAGAGCAGCTAGACTTCTATTCAGGAAATCTGAAGTGATGTCATGTGTAGGGCAACCTGCTTTTAGAAAAGTTGAAATGGCAAGAACTGGGCTCAGCAGTTAGGAGCAGTTGCTGTTCTTGTAGGGAACTCTTTTCATGTCCCAGGACAGCTCAGAGCTCACAACCATCTATAACCCCAGATCTGGGGAGGTGATACCATCTGTGGATACCAGGCTACCTGTAGTGTACACACACACACACACACACACACACACACACACACACACACACACACACACACACACACAGAGGAAATACTGATACACATAATATGAAAAAATTATTAGTGCTTTTTAAGTGGAAAGTCTCTTAATATCAGTGAATTGCACGCTTTACTGCTCCAGCCCATATCTACTCATCTGCTTTTTCTCACCTTTTCTTCTGTCTTTTCCCCTTCCTCTTTCTCTCTGTCTCTCTTAACTCCTGGAGATATATTTCTATAAGACTATATCTAAAACCCAAGGTGAGTTTTCAAGTGGAAAATAATCCTCATAAACTAAAGTAGCTTCTAAATTGTTTTGTTTAATTGACAGTCTCATGTAGCCCAGGCTAGCCTTGGACTGTCTATGGAGCCTAGGCAGGTCTTGAACTTTGATCTTCCTTCCTCCACTCTCTGCAAATGCTGTTATTGCTGCTATTATAGGCATGGATCACCACAATTGGCTTTAAGGAATATTTAAATAAATTGTGTGTGTGTGTGTGTGTGTGTGTGTGTGTGTGTGTGTGTGTGTTTCTTACAGGAAACCTGTGTGAGGGTCACATTTGGAAAGAAGACATAACTGAGGGGCCATGGAGGGTGGATTTTTTTTGGGGGGGGGCTTTGTTTCATCTTCCCTATCACTTGAATGCTCTCACCTTATCCACACACTTATTTGAAAGTGTCAGGAGATGTAGGGCATGGGAGGCTAGATGCAGAAGAGTTGCCAGGGCTCTGTCCTGGAGAGGCACATTTCCTGTGTCCCCAAGTTCTGCCCCCAGGACCTGTAAATTCTCTTCCCTCCTGCCTTTGAGCCCACCCAGAGTAATGACATCTGCAGGTAGAAGGTTAAGGATACTTGGAGGAGCATTTAGCACAGGTTGCTGGCAGAGGTGGATGAAAGCCTGGCTCCCTGCCTGCTGGGGACTCCCCTCAGAAGGTTTCAGCACAGATAGCAGCCTTGCCCAGTTCTTGAAGGCCACTTCCTGGGCAGTTTCTCTTGGAATCTTCTTAAGTGGGTCACTAACTCACTCTTCATGCTCTCAAGGTTCTCAGATAAGACATTCATATTCTATGATGAATATATGGATACTTGAAAGCTTCAGTGTTACATATATATGTATATTATTATATCATCTTGTTAGGCTGTGGACAGAACCTGGGGCTTAGTGTACATTAGGGAAGGATTGCAATTCAGCCCCTGGAAAGCAATGCATAGAGCAACTGTGTGTACTGTAACCATTTCAGACCACAGCAGCAGGAGCAGGAGCACAGGCCACTCTTACGTCTTTCAGGCTTTAAAAATCCCTCTCTCTTTTTAAATGACCAACTGTATTCGCTCCTCTCTAGTTTAAGTAAAAGGATGGCCCAGCCATTGCAGCCCGCCCTTCATTTTCCTGGACATACTGGAGTCCATTATTCAGCTACTCATAGCTAATGCATTATGCAAGTTCTTAACAACTTCTGAAGCTCATCTTGGTAAAGCACAAACCATCATTTGTCAGTGGGAAAAAAAAGAGAAAGAAATTGTTTTATTGAAGGAGTCTCAAGACGAAATCACTAATGGCTGGAAAGAATTCAGCTTGCTTTAAGAGGGACCTGTATTATGATTCCTTAGCAGCAGGGCCTCTGCGGACAAGTGAATTACCAAAAAGCACTTTGATTGCAGATTGCGGTGGTGCCTCTGAGTCCAGAGTTCATTGTCAAAAACAGCATGTCATTCGCATGTAGTTTCTTTGCATTTTTAATCATGTTTGCTATCTTGGTCACTCATCTGCAACAGGCCTGTGGGTATTTTATAAATGTTTATTCTTCTAGGGCAGTTTGTTTATTCTGGTAACAGTCACAGCATTTATAATCTTACTGTCCAACCTAAATGTGTGCATACATTGAGAGCCATAAATTTCTAGATTGGAGTGGCTCTTGACAGCATGGTTCTAACTGTAACATATTGTGTGTGAGAATGCATGTGCATGCACACTTATATACTTAGATATTTATTCTCACACCCGCAGGCAGGATAATTTATAGCACAGCACACTTACAAACTTAAGAAGAAAAGTGTCTTGCTCCAGGAGTAACCAGTGAAATGCTTTCTCTGAGGTCCTTGGAGAAGGGGGCAGTTTACTCTAGAGTGGGGTGAGGACTTGGGCAGAAAACTACCTCAACAGGAGCTGGTGATGCTGTCCAGGTATGTAGTCCTGCCTTTTTATCACCGTGATGAAGAGCCACAGTCAAAAGTAACTCAGAAGGAACAGTGCATATTGGCTTAACATTCCAGAGACAGAGGGAGAGTCCATACTGGCAAGAGTGGTATCAGGTGGTCAGAGCAGGAAGCTAATGGCAACCAAAGCAGAGAGTAGAGAATGAACTGAAAAGGGGATGGGGCTGTGAATTCTCAACACTCACCCCCAGTGATATACTTGCTCTTGAAAGGTCACACAACCCCCACAAAACATCACCTACTAGGAACTGAGTGTTCAAATACTGGAGCCTGTGGGAGACTCTTATTTAACCTACCAAAGAGTGACTTCCAATAGCCCCTAGAAAAATCACTTGTTCTAGTCAGTCAAGTCTGTGTTTGGAAACATCCTGACATCTGTAAGATCTTGGGGATTAACTATTTGGTGGCTATTGACGAGGAGCATCAATTTTGTATGTATATGCTTGGGTCAAGGAGACAACATGTACATACATGCTAACTGTGGAGGCTAGAGGTCAATATTGTTCCTCAGGACCATCCAACCTGAGTATTTTTGTTCATTTGTCCTTTGAGTGCTTTGCCTTATCTATATATGTGTACCACATGTATGCTTTATGTCCAGGGAGGCCAGATGAGGGCATGGGTTTCTTGATACTGGAGTTACAGATGGTTGTTAACCACCAGGTGAGTGCTGAGAACTGAACCCTGTTCCTTGGAAAGAACAGCACTTAAACACTGAACCATCTCTCAAGCCTAGACCTTGTTTTTTGAGACAGGGTCTCCCCCTGGCTCTGGAGTCATCATTGATTAGACTTGTGTGGGTGGCCAACAAACCCCAGAGAACTGTCTATATCTTGTTCCCCAGTACCAGCATTAAAAATGCACACCACTATACTGACTTCTTGTATGGATTCTGTGGTGTAGACCTAGGTCTCGTGCTTGAACAATAAGTTCTAACAAACTGATAATCATGTCAACCTCAGGGACAGCATTTTAGAGTGGAGAAATATGTGAGGTTGAAGACAACAGCATAGATAGCTTTACAGCACACTTAAAGCCTGCATTTACAAGGTACAGTCAGTATCTGGTTGTCAAGCACCATCAGCATTCATTCAGCCATCTCTCCTCTACCTACTACCTATCTATCATCTATCTATCTATCTATCTATCTATCTATCATCTATGTATCATCTGTCTACCCATCTATTATCTGTCATCTGTCTATCCATCATCTATCAATCTATCATCTATCAATCATCTATATCTATCTATCACAATCTGTCATCTGTCAACCAATCAATCATCTATCTACCTATCATCTACCTATCAATCCATCTATCTATCATCTATGCATCATCTGTCATCTATCCATCTATCATCTGTCATCTGTCTATCCATCATCTATCTATCAACCTTCACCTATCAATCATCTATCATCTATCTATCACAATTTATCAACCAATCAATCATCTATCTACCTATCATCTATCATCTGTCAATCATCTATCATCTATCAATCAATCAACCTATCTATCATCTGTATGTATATCATCTATCTGTCATCATCTATCTATCCATCTATCACCTATCCATCATCTATCATCTACCTATCAATCTATCTATCATCTATCTATCTATCTATCTATCTCTATCATTTATCTATTGGTTTGTTTGAGACAGAGTTTTTCTGAGTAACCCTGGATGTTCTGGTACTTGATTTGTAGACCATGCTGACTCTGAACTCACAGAGATCCATCTGCCTCTGCCTCTGCCTCCAGAGGCTGGGATTAAAGGTGCGCTTCTCCTTGACCGGCCTCATTCAGCCTTTTAAAATTAAATCACTGGAATTGGAACTGCCAGTCTAGTGATACTGGACAGATCTATATTTTAGCTCAAGTTGTGTTCTGGGTGCTTTAGGCACATTGCTTTTATATTATGACACAAATTTTTGGTTTCCTGTGTCCTGCACATTTGTAAGATTCTTGAGGTGGAAAACTAAGTTTTACTCTTCGGGGTGTTCAACAACTGTTATGTGGTCTACTGGACTTCTAGGTGTATCATTGCACAGTACTTCCTAGTTGCTCTTTTACCAGGCTAGGTTAGCACTTATGTAGCCTAATACCAGGCTATAGGAACAGTAAGGTGGAAAGTTTGGTTTAACCTTTCCTCATTGTACAGTAGCTTGGGAAATTGCCCCAGGGGGTTATTACTAAGGTACATTAATGGGCTGAGATCTGTGGTTCTTGTGCTTTTTGTTTTATTTTTCTTTATCTGAAGATATGTGCAGAGTAAATGAAGGGGGAGTAGCTGTGTTAAAAGCAGAGGGAGAAGACAAGGGGACCTCTTCAATGGCCCACCTCTTTCCATTGCCCCCTGCCCCCTGAACACCTCCAGACTCAGAGGATGAATTAGCAGAGTGAGCACTTGCCAAGGAAACATGAGTGTTCAGATCCCTCGCAGCCACTTAAATGCCACATATGATCCCAATGCTTGGAAGGCAGACATGGGGAATCAATAGAAGAACCTGGCTAGCTAGGCTAGTTAGGGACAAGCTCTAAGTTCAGTCAAGAGCCCCTGCCTCAATGAATGAGGTGGACACCAAGAAAGGAATACTCCAGATGTCTGCCAACCTTGAACCTCCATGCACACCTGTATGAATGCCTGCGCATGTGTCCACACACATGAACTTGTACACATACCACAAACACACACACACACACAAACAAAATGAAACAATGGAACTCCCTAATTCCCTAAACCCATCTGTATTCTTTGCTTTCATCCCTTTCATCCCACGGGACAGTACTCCTTCAGGTGCACTGAGGCACACGAGGTTGGCACTGTGGAAATCCCATCCTTCACTAGCATTGGCATCATCTCTAGGAAGATGCTACGAGGATCAGGACTACGGATTATGAAGAGGAGCCATTCTCGCTGCAGCCAAAACTTGCAGCTCTTCTGTTTGGGAAGAGCTGTAAATTGATTAGCAAGGCTAAAAGTCAAGGTACATTTTATTGGAGTCATCCATACTTATTTGGAATTTGTTGTGATATATTTGAATCTAATGTGTATTAATATGTGTGCAAAGGTTAATTTTGACTGTTTCTGTATTGAGATGCTACACTAATCTTTCCTTCCCAGCTTTGTGAAATACATGTTTCTCACTTTGGTGGCCTGTCTTTGACTTTGGTGCATCACTAATTATGCACACAATTTAGAATGACACTGACATGAATACAAAATATTAATAAACTAACAAGACAAGCAGTTTTCAGAAATCACATTATGTGTACTTACTGCCTAACTGACCTTTTCTACAGTTACTTACATCTTTTAAAAATCCATTTAATTTCAAAGCCAGAGGATTAGCCTATTTATATGTAAATTGTCTTTAATTCACGAATTGATTTAGAAGACTAATCCAAAAGATCTTTTACCACAAGTGACCTTTTTGCCTTTATTCTTGTGGGAAAACTCTGAAGTGGTTTCTTCATGACCTCATATCCACCTGTGGTACAACATGTGTCAGCTTGAGTCTCTGTAAATCATTTACAATTGTACAGTTTTCAGGCAATACTGAATTATTAACGGAGTAATTGTTTTATTTAGTATCACAGTGCATGGGGCCATTTGCAGGCAGGATTTTTGCTCCTCATAGTACCTCTCTAATTTTGTCTTTACCCAGAACATGTTATTGGAAGCTTTTCTGGGAAGCGTTGTAGTGAGATAGTCCTTCTTTGGCACTGACCACGCCCATTGGGGGGTGGAGCGATGGGCGGAAGTGACCTGTGGAAGGAAGTCGGAGGAGAGCCGGGAAAAGCTCTCTTGCTGGTGACTCGGAGAGGAGAGGATCGGGTTGAATTTCCTGGTGTTCATCTCTCTAGGTTGTAAGTTATTTCTCCCTGAATAAACATCTATTGGGCCTATTTGTTTATCCTGATCCTTATTCAACCACGATAAAGCATGATATGTTACTTGTGCAGAGGCAGGTGGTTACTGCTGATTTTCTCTGAAGACCTTTGACATCAGAGAAGTCTCAGCTCGTATTCTCTTCCATACCTGTCATGGAATGCCAAGGATCTCAGGGTAGTACATGAGAGAGTTAGCTTCCATATTCAGGGTTACATATAGTTTATTAGCTCTCTACTCTTTTTGCTTAGAGAATTGCTTTAGCTAGTGATTCATAATAAGCTATCTTATATCTGAGAATACATGTATAGTAGAATTGGCTATCTAGTTCTTGTTATCATGGATAAAATGCAAAGAATTGAAAATTTGACCTACATGGAACATTTGAAGTAAATTAAGTTGCTATGTGTATATGTACAGACACACAGACACACACACACACACACACACACACACACACACACACACACACACCTCACTGCATTCCCACTTCCATCCCAACATGCCTCTCCTTGATACTGAACTACCTGTCAAGTTTTGGATTGATTTACTTGGAGATAGAGTTTCATTCTGTGGCTTAGCTGGCCTGGAACATCTTAGAATAGATTAGGCTGGCTAGAAACTCACAGATATCCACTTGCCTCTGCCTCCTGAGTACTGGGATTAACAGCATGTGTCACCACACCCAGCCTTCTGACTCTTAACCTGAGGTGATGGGTAGGAGGTCATGAATGTGCAAAATCAAAGTGCAAATGTATGTAAATTGTCTCCACATTGAATGCCTCTCCGAGGTGTGAATATTTATCTAGAGCATAATGTGGCCCTCTTCCACCTGGTCCCTGGAGCTATATCACAGGGTTATGTGATGCACATATCCCCCCCCCCCATCCATTCTGAAAGGAGGGTTGGGGTTTTCTTTTCCCTCTGTGCTAGTGATTGAACTCAGAGCCTCACTGAGGCTAGTATTCCACTGCTGGGCTATATCCCCAGCCCACAAGTTTATCATATGTATGTATGTATGTATGCATGTATATGTATATAGATATAGGTATCAAAAATATAAGCACAGCCAATTGTCATATTCCATAAAGTTGTCACAAACACTGAGTTAGTTAATACCAAGTCACTGCCTTCATAAATGATGCAGGCTTAGGTTCCCATGAGCCCTTGGCCAAACATTTTTGCTAACTGATCTATAAATAACCTTATTTCATATTCACTTTTGTTTGAAGACATCTTATTTAACATATACTTGTTTCATTAATACCAACAGTATTAAACTCTATTAAACTCAAGACTGAATGGAGCTGTCCATCAAAGCCTTCTTTTATTCAGGGCAGTAGCTATTATTTCAGCGGTGCACATAGGAGTCATTTGAAAGATCCCAATTAGCAAAAAGCACACAAACACACACACAAACATACACACACAAATGTAGCACTTAGGATGCTTGTTCACGGGATAAGATTAATAGATTCCAGGGATCTGCCTAGGTTGTCCTTCCTCATATGGGACACTTGTATCTCATGACAACTTGTGCTCTAGGATGTCAGCAAAACTCTGCTAAAGCATTGAGAGTATTGATCCTGGTGTTTACAAATACATTTTAAATGAGTGAATTGGAAAATTCCTGAACACAGAATCTGTAATAAAAGGGGATCAACCATGTGGTTGGTGTGTGTGTGTGTGTTGTTTATCTCTTATTTGGCTAGAGTTGGTGCCAGAGAAAGCTGGTCCCCATCAAACTTGCAGACATAGATACAGAACAATCTGTTGTCCAAAAAATTGCCTAATTATAACAATGGAAGCTTCCAGTGAAGCCTGACATAAAGTCCTCAGCTCAGGCTGAGGGACAGGAATCTTTCCCTGAGGAAGTAACATTTGAGCAGTGGGTTGCCAAATATGGTCTTCATAAGAAAAACAAAACAACAAAACAATCTGGAAATGGCTATTAGACTTATTCACAATTTTTTGTCACTTTTTTCTCTTAGTTGTCAAATAAGCATGCATTTTCCATTTTCAGAAAGCATTTTCCTTTACACCTGTGACAAGTTTTGCCTGCATGGTCACTAGTTAGAAACTCGAACTCTCACTCCTTCAGAACTTTAGCTAGAGATGCTGACTACACAATTTTTACATGGTGAGTGAAGAGCACCACCAGGGTACCAGTCCTTTCTGTGTCTATGCTGTCCTTTTCCCTTCACCCCACCCCACCTCCTGCATTTCATTTTTTTTTCTGCCCTCCTCTAAACCAGCTTCTTTCATGATGGCCCCCAGGGCCAGAGGGAGGAAAGAACCTCTGTTTCTTCCCAGGCTTGTAAAGGAGATGGCAGTCTCCCTGGAAGATAGGAAGGTGAACACCTGGGCAACGTTCTAAGCCTTAACACTCTAGTTTCTCCTACTCCTGTAGAATAAGCCCAGAGAAGTTGGCTAAATTAACTACTTTCCAATTAGCTCTATTGAATTTATTTAAGTACTTGATGTTTTCATCTTTGAGAAATGGCTACATTGTTAAGAGTGCTTATTGATCTTCCAGAGGACCCATGTGGGGTTCCCAGAACCCATACCAGGAAACTCACAAGTACCCATAGCTTGAGCTCTAGGGGATCTGACATCTACTTCTTTTTCCCAAGGGTACCCACATACATGTGGCATGTGTATGCATTCATAAAAACAAACAAACAAACAAATGTTTTTTAAAAGGTAGTTGTTGCTTTTGTTATTTGGACCAGTGTAATTATATAGGAAAGATTCTTGATGGAATAGGGCAATCAGCCCATTCATTCATTCATTCATTATTCAGTTACATATTGAATCCCTACATTGTGATAACCTATGCAAGGCTTGGGTGACACAAAGATACAACAGGCATATGATACTCCTTGGCCTTGGTCTTGGTTATTTGGGAGTATTACACCCAAAACTCAGTGACAAAAGAAGAAGTAATGTTGTATTGCAAACTAACAAAACAAAGGAAACAATCAATAAAATGAAAAGGTAGCTTTCACATATAAGCCATAAAGCGTAGGTGATCTGATGATAAATGGACAGAGGAGCTGAGCATGCATCTCCCAAATGTCCATAAACATGTCCAGGGAGCTCAATGTCAGTCACCAGGGAAATATGAAGGACAATCACATGGGAGGTCATCTCACACACTGTTGGGGTGGCTTGTCAATCACAAGTTGAAAGGTGAGCTGTGAGGGATATGGAGGGAAGGGACTCTCTAAGTATTTCTTGTGTCAAGTGAGGGGGTTGCAGCCCTGGTCCAAAGAAGAACACTGTTGCTCATGGCACCACTGTGGTTAGTGGTTATGGTCACATGGCTCTCATCATGGGATTGCTATGGTAAACTGTCCACTCATTGCACCTCAGCAGGAAGATGTCTGATTAAGTATTGTAAAGGAGGATACACTGCCTTGGGCTCTTGGTTTGTGTGATTTCCATTTGTAACATCAGAGAAGACTTGTCAAAGTGCAGTCTGTCCCTTTCTATCTGGAAGCAGAGTGTCCCCAGAAGCTCAGCTAACCCTAGCCCTCCACCAAGTAGCTCCTATCTCCTCCCCAAATAGAGCCACCACATGGGACCACATGTTCAAACATATGAGCATGTCTGAGAAACATGAGATTCAAATAGTATGGAGATTCCTGAAAAACAAAATTAAAACCAGAACCACTATGTTATTCATCAATCTTATTTTTGAGTCCACACCCAAATGAAGTCAGCATCATAATTGCTCTATGTGGCATTATTCTTAATATCCAGGGAATGACAATAGCCTAAATATCCATTGACAGACAAAAGAAGTTGTGGTAGCTATGTATAGTGAAGCATTACACAGCAACAAGGTGTATGAACCTAGAGGATATTGTCCTAAATGAAGTCAGACATAAAAAGAGAAATGCTGCCTAGCCTTGTTGATGTGTTTGCTCTAAAAAAGGAAGACCCAAATCCTTGGAGCAAAATGTGATGTGAAAATGGGTGGCAGGGTCAAAAAGAGCAAAGGTGCAGTCATGGAGGATAGCAGGGTCCAAATCACAGCTTACAGCATGAGTCGTATTGCCACATACTGGAAGTTTGGTAAAAGACTAGATGTTATGGATAGGATAACCTTCCTGCTGCCAAAGTCCAAGGACATGAATGTTATCCTCAGCACCCACATAAAAAGCCAGGTGTGATGGTGGGTGCTTGTAATACTACATAGAATACAAAGGTGGGGTGTCCCTGTGGCTTGCTGGCCAGCTAGCATGCTGACTGAGTGAGCTTCTGAGATCTTGCCTCACAAAACAAGGGGAAACAACTGAGGTTGACCTCTGGGCCACCCATGCATAAATACAGTTGTACCCCCCACTCACACATGCACACACAAACACAAACAGCTGTAGTTGCTTTTTCAAAAAGTATCTGACCACATACACATAAAGGGCAACTGTGGAGTGACACATAGGCCAATCTGCTGGTGTGAGGTAATCATTTCCCCATGTAAATATGTCAAAGCACACTTTTATGATTAAAAACAATAGAAAGATACCTCTTCATGTCTCAGATCTGCCTGAAGCACAAGGCTTAAGATGGTAATTGTAACTATATATAAATGTCAGACACTCATTTTGAACCTAAAAGTTCAGGAGTAATGCATACTCATCATTGCTGCTAGCTCCCTTTAAAGTAGGGTTTCTTACTGTATTCCTTTTGCAAGTGACATAACTGAGACTCAGGAAAGTAAGTAACTTTTTTGAAGAAAGTCACTGTAAGTAACAGAGCTAGAATTTCAAGCAGCTGCACTTGTTTGGTAGCATGTTTTTAATTAACATAACACCATTAGGCACTTTAAGGTAAAGTGGTCACATGTAATGATAGGTTTATTCTAATACATTTATTTATTAGTGTTATTGTTAGTCATATTTCCTGATCATATAGCAGAAAATACCCCCTTGTTTGCAACCCTGTCTAGGTTGTTTCATAAAATGAGAACACTTAGGCACAGACTGGGAAAAGAATATTTTCAGAAAACAGTTATTGGGGTGGAGGGGGGTGTGCTTGGGACTCAAACCCTGGACTGTCCCATTTTTTGCATCATGTTCTCATGTTTTAAAGCTATTAAAATTACTGCTTTTTTCTACTTTGAGTACCTATTCATGTCGAGTGTAGAAAAGTTAGGAAACATACCTGAACAACAAATTTGAGATTCTGAAATTATCTGTCTCAGTTCTCATATGCTGTCAGTAACTGTTGTTCTTTTGCTGCAGCAAAAGAGACTCAGCACCCACGTGGAGTTTATTGAGAGAGGGGATAGAAAGGAGGGTAGCTTGGTGGCCAACCAAAAGCAGGGGAGAAAGAGAGACAAAGAGCAGAGAGAAAAAGCAAGAGAGGGCAAGAGAGAGGGGCGCGCTTGGCGTACTTGCTTTAAAAGGGGAGGCTTGGGCATGCGTAACTAAGTCTTCTGGCTGCCAGGTAAAGCTTAAGCAGCCAGGTAAGGCTGAAGTAACGATGACGTGGCCATGAGCGTCCTGCCCATCGTTTGGGGCAGAGTTAGCAGGCTGCTAGTTCCTAACAGTAACCATGAAAAGTATTTGGAGTGTGTGTGTGTGTGTGTGTGTGTGTGTGTGTCTTTACCACTTTTGTATGCATGCTAATTTCTAGGGGAAATTTTTACTGCTGGAGAAAATTACAACAAACAAACCAGATCATTTAATTTAGGTCCTTGTCTCCTATAGCAGTTTTCTTACTAGGGTGTGGCAGTTCTCAGCACACACTGTTACACAGGGCTGGGCTCCCATGTTGCCTACCATGCTCCTTTACAATCACACAAACTCAAGGACCAGGCTGGGGGAGTGGGCAGAGAGAGCCCTGTTTTCCTGGCATTCTCCAATCCTCTCTCCTGGCCTGGGGAGTTACCTAGTCAATGTGTTTTTCTATGGAGTAAAGTTGAAAGGACACAGAAGGTCAGCTTTGCACACAGTCAGAGCCAAACGGCAGTAGCAAATGACCCTTGTGTGGTGCCCAGCTTGTTCAGGTCAGTGACTACTGCAGAATAAATCAAGGTGGTACTTCTCCATGTGGGACTTAGTTCTGTGCTCTATGAGTGCGGCACAGGAGATGGGCTCCTGGACTTCTGTGAGTCATGGGTCCACCACATGACAGGCCA
This sequence comes from Phodopus roborovskii, assembly GCF_943737965.1. Classification (NCBI taxonomy): domain Eukaryota; kingdom Metazoa; phylum Chordata; class Mammalia; order Rodentia; family Cricetidae; genus Phodopus; species Phodopus roborovskii. Next base: position 76,329 of record NW_026125452.1, on the reverse strand, counting down.
CTGTGACCTCCATTCTCATAGGAGTGTGTGAGTGTCTGATTGAATGTATGTGTATGCACTGGTGCATACGTTGTGTCCAAGGAGCCCCGGAGAAGGCATGAGAACTGGACTTACAACAGTGCACTGGGAACCTGCAGTTCTCTGCAGGAGTATCATGTTCTCCCATCTCCTGAGATCCTGTTTTATTTTAACATGGTACACTTTATCACCTAGCTGGCCTCTCACATCCAAGACAAATGCTCTGCTATTGGACTGCAGCCCAGGTCCCCGCTTCTCCCCTCCTATTAACTTTGCCCCTGCTGCTACTCCTTTCTGTTCCTCCTCCCTGTTAGGCACACCTTGGGCACTTCCTGAACTTACTTCCTCGTTCTGTCACGTGATTTCCAAAGCTTCGCTGGAAGCTCCAGTGGCAGTGACCTCACTCTTTCTGGAAAGTTCTTAGGAACCCACATGCTGACTTGTGTTTCCTAAGGACTTGATATGTAGTTTGTTCTGCAGGTTCAGAGATTGTTTTCCTGTGGGTCCAGAATTTCTTCCTGGGTGTCACCCTGGTATGATGTGAGAATTTTCCATCTTTGCTGGGGCATGTTCAGCTTACTGGTGAAGGGATAAGAGGGGTAAGTGCTTGTCTAAGGCTTTAAATGTGGTTATTTCTGAGGCTTGAAACTGAACAGAATGAGCTCATGTGCACATTTCTGTGTTTCTCCCTCCTGGGTAAGAGCACATTTGGGCCAGGCAGTCATAGCTCATACCTTTATCCCAGCACATGGGAGGCAGAGGCAGACAGATCTCTGTGAGTTTGAGGCCAGCCTGAATGAATTTCAGGGAAACCAGGGATACACAAAGACACCTGGTCCCAACACACACACACACACACACACACACACACACACACAGGAAACCAATATTAGTCATAGGTGCCTAAGATGCAGTCCCTGTCTTTTCAGTAGATCCCACCATACTTGTTCTGAGCCTTATCACTTCCCTAGAGAAGAGGTTTTCCAGTCATATAAACTGTTCATGTTAACTCAAATGCTGATTATACCTAAATGTGCTTTCTGAAATGAAATAATATGGAAAGACTTGGATTGAAACAGTTTGGAAAATCTGGGTGCTTCCAATGGCAAGATAATATTTTTTTGTAAAGTATAGCCCTCCTAAGAATGAAATTCAGTAAGGTGGATGAGATTTTACAGTATAGACTCTGCCGTATTATATTATGACATTATCATGAAGATAACTTCACCATTTTGAAATCTTCCTTAAGCCATTTCACCAAACATGTTAAAACATAAATACAGTCTGAACATTTTACAATTCATTATAATGAATTAGCCACATCCCATGATAATGTTTAATTATATGGCAGGAAGAAGTTTAGAAACTTTTGAACAAACATGGATAGAGAAAGTTACTGGAGGCAACTTGATAGAGCAGGTTTGTGGCAGGAGATAGCATTAAGCCTGGGACTGAACTGGCATTGTGGGTCATTAATTAAGCTTGTAACAAACCACAGCTGCTCCTTTGTGGCTGAAGCCCAGCTGCCATAATCTAGTTCCCAAGTGAATAGACCAGAAAGCCAAAGGGTGAACAGTTTAACAAAAGGAATCAGATGATTATCTTATGAACTAGTGGAGTGATGGTATCACAGCTTAATTAGATAGCTCCATATGACATTCAGGCTCAACTCAAGCTGTAAAGCAGTTGCCTGCTTGTTTACAAGATGCTGAATTGGTTTGATTTATGAGAAAAAAAAAGAAAAAGTACCAAATGGTCATTGGGATCTTAGAGATAAAACCCAGGGAAAACAGAGATGCTTCAGTGGCTCAGAGTGGTTGCTAAGGGGAAAGCACTAGGGAGAAAGGCTTAATCTAGTGATGATAGAAACTAATGGAATGAACAAGGAGCCCTTCATTAGCAATCGGGAAAATTGCAGTGACAGGTATTAAATACTCATATGGCCAGGAGGAGAAAGTCTAGGGAAATGTTGGGACTTAATTGGACACAGAGCTAGAGAGGGTGCTAATAAATAGATCTTCTTGGCTTTGACCTTGGGTTAATTACCAAGTTTTGACTTGTCTTTGATTTTTAACCATCATGATGCAGATTAAAACTTCAGTTCCTGAAATTTTGAGTAAAGTTTAACCCCTTTACTTGCAATTTTCCTAACCAACTTCACACTTAACGTTCTCTTTCCGTGCGTGCGTGCGTGTGTGTGTGTGTGTGTGTGTGTGTGTGTGTGTATGATTTTGTGTATGCAGAGCCATCCACATGTGTGTGCCTTTGTGTGGATCTTGGAACATAACTTCCGTTGTCATCCTGAAGAATAAAGCTCACCAGTTTAGACTGGACTTCCTAGCCAGCAAACACTAGGAATGGTTCTGATTCACACTTCCCCATCCTTGGGATCTCAAGCGCACATAACCACACCTGGTTACATGCATTTGGGGGATCAAACTCATGTCTCCTTTATGCTTGCAAGGCAAAGTGCCTTACTGACTGAGTCCTTGTCTTCTTGTTATATCTCCATGATGTCAAAACCAGAAATAAATACTAAAGATGAGAGGAACAAGGTGCCTCTGCTTTGTCATCTGAGAACTTAAGTTCTACCTCAAAGATGATCTACATAGTTCTTGGTATTGTATCATTTAACCAAGGGTTTGTGGGCTCATGGAGGCTAACCACTGCAAGCCATGCAGAAATATTAGCTTCCAGGCCCACAGATAGAATGGCCAAATACTTTATGGTGTAACATGTGTTGGAACATAAATCTTTGTAAATCATGGCATGCCACTTGTGTTGTCTCCCTGCCAAACAGTGGGTAGCATGTGTCACAGAGTCTTTGCTAATCTGCTGTTGGCTGAATTGGGCAGATCTAGGAGTTTCCTGCACGAGAAAGCCAAACTTATGTCTGGAGAGTTTTAGTTTTAGGAGACCTTGGTTTAATGAAAAGTTGAAAAGGAAATGTTATTAAAGAAAAGCAAAACTAAAAAGGTTCCAATTTGACAAAAAAAAAAAAAAAGGAACAATTTTGCATAAGAAATAAATCCTTAGCATTAAGGGGCACTGAGAGCAGCAGCTGATGTGTAACTATGTTTGCAATGAATAGCTGAGGCTAAGTGGGACTCTGTGGGGATTTGCACGCTGGATCTGAATCGTTTTCAATTATTACTTTAAGAAATTTGCTGATTTCCTTCTATGACTGGTTTCCTCTAGCACTTTGTGAGTCCAGGGAGGACACCAAATGTCCTTCTCTGTCACACAGACTCATCCTCTTGTGACAGATCTATTGGTAGGTCTAGAGCTCGGTGTTTTTCAGCTAACAGATAACTGTTCAGCAAGCGCTGCTAGCCCTCTTGTCTCCCATACACACTCTCCCCACTGCAGAGTTGTAGGTATGTATGATCAAGCCTGGCTGCTGTATGGGTGCTGGAGTTCACCAGGCAAATCCACATGCTCTATCCACTGAGCATCTCCTCAGCCTTCCTCTGGCACTTTTTAAGCAGTACTCCTCAGCTAACTTTATACTGAAGCAAAGGGAGACTCTGAGACCTTCTCCTAGGGAGATGTCCCCTGGACAACACTTGCTTGAGTTTTGCAGTTTCTGGCCAACTTTGGGCATGGACATAGAATGCTTTCATATGCACACTGCTCAGTCCTGCTCTGAAACCACTCTGGCAGGTTTCTCTCAGCATGCTTGTGGAGCTTGCTAACAAGACCACAGTGCTACACCCAGTGAAACTCAGGAAAAAGGAAGAAAGGAAGGAAGGAAGGAAGGAAGGAAGGAAGGAAGGAGAAAAAAGAGGAAGTAGGAGAATAAATGATTGCTGGAGACCAGGACAGACACACACAGATTGCAGACAAAGCCCTGGGGTGCTATGACATGTTTCCATCTGGAAAAATAGATGAAGAGTGAAGCTTTTGACTTACCCAAAGTAGTTGGCTTGTTCACCCATAGCAAAGCATATTTCAAACAATTAGTAGGCCAGCCTTAGGCTAAAGGAAGAAGATTGAGTTGGAAAAGGAATGAAGGTAGAATCCTGGAGCAAGAGCTCATTCCATCCTTCCCTGAGGCTTGGAGGGGAAAAAGTGCTCATTTGGGTAATTCACAGAAAATTATTGCTGGATTGGAGCTTTCTGGAAAGAACGGTTGTGAATGGTTAGGTTATGAATGAACCAAACAATTTCTTGCCTGGACACTGGAAGAGGGAACATGAAGATGTGGTCAGGGGTATTATTCATAAGCAATAGAATGGGTTCTGGCTTGTAAAAATGAACAAAGAAATTTATTAAAGGATATGAGGCATTTCAAGGTACTGTGAGTAGGTAGGCCCAGAGAAACATGCCCGAGGCTATGCTTCTGAGAACAATGTGCACACCTGCAAAGCAAACTGGCCTGGTGAGAAAACAGCATCATATCTGTGGGGGCTATTATGGGGAATAAAACATCCCAGGTCTTAGCAGAGGCAGGGCAGAAAGTAATGCATAAGCGTAAGCCTTTTCCTCCCCCATCCCCTTCCTCTCTCTCTCTCTCTCCCTTCCTCCTTCTCTTTTCCTCACTTTTGTCCCTCCTTCCCTCTTCTCCCTTCCTCCATCCCTTCCCCCCTCCTTTCCTTCCTCCCTTCCCTTCGCCACAGTCAGGCTGTGATTCTCATCTAGATCTTTTTGCATCTCTCCTCTCCTTTTCATTCTGCCAAACACTTTAGTCATCATCTAATCATTGAGCATGTATATGTGCCTGAGTTTTTTAATCATCTGCTTCTCTACTAACATCTTTCCCTCTTCCTGTACACTCAACAATGTCTCTTAGCCATATAAACGTGATTGGGGCCACTAATCTTTCAGTCGCAGAACCTAGTTTAGAATTGGTTTACCAGTACATGATCAGAGACTTCAATTCCACAATAAGGAATTCTAAAATGGGTCCTATTATTCAGTTTCCTTCCCCATGGCAGAATACCTGAGATAAACAACTTATGGGGAAAAAAGACTTGTTCAGGTTTATAAATTATTGAGGTCCCAGACAGCCCCAAACCACTTATCCCTGTTGTCTTTGGGCCTCTAGCAGGCAGGCAGCCTCCCATGGCAGGGGAGGGGAGGAAGTACTCAGACAGAGTCCTCTAGGGTCCTAGAATCCCCTTTGAAGGTGCCTGATGTTCTTCCAGTAGGTGCCATATGTTAAAGGTTTTCTGCCTCCAAGTGACAACATAGGTTTATTTGCCCTTGATCCATTAGCATAAAGGCCTTTGGGAGACACTTAAGATCTAAATGATACCAAGATTGTTGTCATGATTAAATAAATATCATGGTTAATACCATAGGTTGCCTGACAGAGACAAGCCCTCAGTATGTGATCATTATGGCATCTTCAATATCCTCTTTGCTTTTATAAATTATAAAGGAGACAGATAAGCTCTTCATTGAGACAACACACATTCAATTCATTTTTAGGTTTAGCTTACATTAAAAACCCTTCCATTTTTCCTTTTTAAATATTGTTCTTTTTTAATTTATTTTCTTTTTTTACTATTAAAACAATTTCATATAATTTATTTCAATCATATTTTCCCATTACCAACTCCTCCTAAATCTCCCTGGCTCAATGTCATATTCTTTCACCCTCTATCTTAAAAAAAATTAAAACAAAAGTAAAATAAAGAAAAACCCCAAAAAGCAGAAATACCAAATCAAACCAAAATAAATAGCATAAAAAAAACAGTCTATTTTGTGTTGCTGGACTATTTCTGGTCATGAGGCCTTCCCTAGATTAGTTTTGATTTACCCAGGGACTCTCCGCTGGAGAAAACTGATTTTGCCTTTCCCAAAAAGTATCAATTACAATGGCTCTTTGGTTAAGGATGGGACTAGGTGTCTGCTTTCTCTTTGTGCTGGGATTTTACCTGGTTTGAACCTGTGTAGGGCTTCCGCATTCTGTCCCAGTCTCTGTTAGTTCATGTGTGCATCAGCCCTGTGTAATGTTGAAAATCTATTAAGGTGAAGACAGTGTCTTCATGTCAGCACTTACAGACTCAGTCTGAGATACATGCTCTAAGGTGAGGGAGTCAGGTAACCTGGGAATTGCTAAAGGTAGAGCAAAGAGGTTTATTTAATTGTGGAGTACAAGGAACATGAGAACTATCCAAAAGAATATTGAATATGTGAATTTTCAACAGTATTCATGCTATAGAAATTTCTCATGAATAGTTTGAGAAACTGCATTAAACTGACCTCTGTGAGAGTTATGATGTTATTCTAATAATTTCTGTCTTTCTTCTATTTGGATCAATACAAAGTTATCTTAGTTGGGATTTACCATTGCTGTGATGAAACATCATGACCAAAAGCAAGCCAGGGAAGGCATATACTTTCACACCACAGTCCATCGATGAAGGAAGTCAAGACAAGAACTCAAAGCAGTAACCTAGAGAGAGGAGCTGATGTAGAGGCCATGAAGGCATGCTGCTTATTGGCTTGCTCCCCATGGCTTGCACAGCCTGCTTTATTAGAGGACCCAGCCCCACCAGCCCAGGGATGGCAGCACTCACGATGGGTGGGGCCCTCCCACATCAATCACTAATTAAGAAAATGCTCTACAGGCCTGCCTGAAGTCCAGTCTCATGGAGACATCTTCTCAGTTTAGGCTTCCTCCTCTCAAATGACTATCACTTTGTCAAGTTGACATGAATATAGGCAGTACTCTAGTGCATGGTCACATGCATGAACATAATCAAAAGCAGGGAAAGGCCCTTTATAAAACTCTAGTTTATTTCACCACATCAGTGTGGGAAGACCATGATTTCTAGCACCATCCTTGCTTTGAATCCACAGTCCACCATTTACAAAGGCTCCTGCACTCAATGCCAGTGTCTACATTCTTAGGGACAATAGTATCTCAAGGGGAAAAATTCTCTGTTAATGTGTTATAGGATTAAATTATTGTTATATGAATACCCATGATCTTTAACATTTCCCTAGTCTTTGTGCTTCTTGGTTACACTTCCAAGCCCCCTCAAAACCAAAGAAAGCAGGAAGGATAGAGAAGACTCAGGAAGCTCCACCAAAGCATATAATAAAGTCTTGAAAAATGAAGAGAATGAGTGAGACAGGGCCTCTCAGATCTGGCATTAGAGGACTTGGGCCAGAGCCAGGAGGAGTGTCTCTATGAACCAGCTGTCAGCCATGTCAAGAATGTTCAAGAAGGCAGCTGTGAGGCGAGGGTCATTTGGTGATGTTTTATTTACAGTAAAAACAAAGTCCTCCCTTTCATGTTTTCTCGTATGTTTGTGCCTCTAAGTTAGAATGCAGAGAGCATTCCTAATCCTGGATTGTATTCACTCTGTATGACAGGGCAAATTTTTAGTGAAAAGCATATTTGCTGAAAATTCATTGTTTGCTTTCTGTTGAATTTTCCCTCGTATTTTCTCATTTTATAGCCAGAACACACAGGCCCTAGATGTTTAGATGAAGTTTGACTCTCTGTTTTAAGTACTGCTACAAATTTCCATTTATCAGGATGCATAAGTCCACATGATAAATCTCTGTAAGGTAGGGCAAGCTCCTTCTTGAAAAGGTGGCCAGTCTCCCGGTGTTGATATCCTACATCAGCTTTTGTTAATGTTGCAGAGAAAACATACTTGGTGCTTCCTTTTGAGTTTCAGGAGACTAGTTCTTAGCATTGTCCCTGGCCACCTATACCTGTCCTGACATCATGGTCAAAGCATTCATGTTTCAGTTTCCTGGCAATGGCTGCTGACAGCCACTCCCTGTGTCTCAGAATCAGATTTTGCATCTCGTTCTTTTGCCTTAAGATACCCCCACTCATCCAACCAATTGAAGAAAGCTCCTTCCACCGTGCTGTAACTAATTAGGAAACTTCCAGCTTGCCTAACTCACAAAACGTTTCCTTTAATGTTCTGGCTTTGCTGCTGAGTTCACAGGGAAGCATCTTGCCTCAAGATGTTCTTTGTTTTCAGATTGACTACAATGACAATCTTCATTATCAGTAACTCCCTTCTCTTTACTTGTTAATACCATATCAGGTCAGTTAAACATGCATTGCTTTGGTTCACAGAAACTGGTTCATATCCTGAAATTTAGAAATTGTTGTATAAGGGCAGAGATGGACCTTTGGCCTCTGGTTTTGTTTTTTTTTTTTTTTTTTTTTTGTTTTTTTTTTTTTTTTTTTTTTGTTATTTTTGTTATTTTTTTTTCCTAGTCTTCTTGGCCATTGTGGTTTGCATTGTCACTATTCAACAGCAATGGACAGTGAGAGCTTTGATTCTGCAAACTACTCACTAAAACTAAAGCTAATGCAGTCCACTAGGATACCCAGGCTCCATTTCATGATGAAATTGACCCCCTAGGCACCATTCCTGAAAGACAGCCTGGGGTTTTTCTCCATTATTTAGTGGGCTGTATAAAATGTTTTGGCAGATGCAGTTATAGTAGACTGTGTATGTGTGCCCATCTGTTTGCAAGCATGTGTATACATGTCCATTATCCTACCCAGATAAGACAGTTTCAAGCTGAGGGACTGATCGCATACCTCATCAACTCCAGCCCCTCAGGAGTGGTGGGAATGATAAGTGAGGGAGTACAGCATGGCAGCATGTGGGGAGGCACTGAGTGGGGAGTCTGGACATGGGCTTTCCGGTCCCCCATGAACGTTAGTTTGCCATGTGACCTTGGACAATTTACTTAACCTCCCCTGAGCATACTTCCTGTGAAATGGTACCCACCAGTCTTAGTGTCAAGGATTACATAGAGGGAAAATGTGATCATGGTATATAGGCAGTTCCAAATGGATGAGCCAGTGTTAACATCAGGGGATTTCAGGGAATATCTCCGTCTAAAGTGAAGGGACTAGTTAATACAGAGCAGGCTTCCACTTCAAGTGCCGTTCTGGACAAGATACTCTGGACTTGTCTGTATGTTGAGCAGTGTGCATATGCTATTTTACCCACATAAATTCTACTGATCATATACTGCTTCTATGCTAGCAAATGTGTTGGTGAATAACATAGCCAATCACTTGCTGTTTGGGTGGTTAAATGCACAGCCTTTGGAACCATTCAAACCCAAGCTTGATTTCTGACTGGGTCACTGTGTCCTAAGGCCAGTTATTTACATTCTTTAACCTGTAATTTTGTCATTACAAATTATAAACTGTTAAAGTTCGGATGTCAAATATCCCCCACAGGCTTCTGTGTTTGAACATATGTGGTTCCCCTTGGGTGGCAATGTTTTATGAAGTTTCAGAATATTTAGAAATTTAGGCCCCTGAGGGGTTTGGATTCCATTTGGCCTGGCCCTAATTCCATCTGCTTCTTGATCCCATGCCTTAAAGTTTTTTTTTTTTTTTTTTTTTTAATTACAGTCCTACCCATTCCAGCGGTCATGCCTTCCTTGTCATGATGGACTGTTCCCTCTGAAGTTTGAGGCAGAATAAATCTTTCAATTCCTTAAAGTTGTTTATGTCTATTATTTGTCACAACAATAATTAACCAACACAGACACCCGAAGATTACCTACACCCACAAGCTAGACATAGCGCACTGCACGGCATTGCACAGTTGGGCAAGGGGGCACATTTGCAACTCCAGTGTTTGGGGTACCTACTAGAGAAGGCCACTCTGACCCATGTTCAAGCCAATAGAAATCCTGTATTAGTTGGCTAGCAACTACACTGAGCATTCAGGGCCTGAGTGCAATTCTGGGCCTTTCTCAAGGTGAGATTTAATGCACAAAACCCACATCCTGGGTTGACACACCTCAGTTATCAAGACATAGCACTACAAAAGCCAAAAGACAAGCTTAGTACATTTAGAGACTTTCAGCTTTCCCAGAACTATGGGCATTAATGGATTATGTCTCTGGCAGGTGTTGCTGTTGAAGCGCTGGGTTCCAAGGCCTGAGTGGTACTTCCATCATGGCATCAGCTGGGCTAAGGTTTGCAGGCCTGCAGCACCAACACTTGTGAAGCTCAGGCAGGAGGACCCAGAGCTTAGGAATGCAAAGTGGGTTTACATAGTAATATCCCATTTAAAGAAACAGAGCTTGTGTTCTGCTCTGCCTGGTACATAATACCTCAATAAATGAGTTCCAAACAGACAGCAGCAGCTCTGGGTCCAGGCAGCTGAGTTTTTATTGTGCTTTTCTGAACACAAGTATTCAGTGATGTCTTTCAGTGGTCAGATTTAAAGGAAATTGTTATCTTAAATGAATACAACCATGACAGAAGAATAATTATAACTGAAGAGGTATGATGAAGCTATTGTGTCCTCATTATGTGGTGCCTCTGTGATCTCTCATGAAGATTGAGTTAGCTTACATCAGTAGCACTTTGTACAGGTTGCCTCACCCAGATACTGATAGGCTGTGTGTCAGTATTACTCATAGTGTCATTTTTACAGAAATGGAGGCTAGGGCTCACAAAGGCATGGGCAGTTATTCAGCTAACAGTAGTGGGAGATCTTAGATGCTCCTAGGAGGATTACATTCAGTTGCAGTAAACAGAAGCCCAATCAGAGCCATGTAGTACAACCAGGTTCTCCAGAGAAACCCAACAGTTAGGGAGATGGAGACTGAGGCAGGAAGGGAATTTAACAAATTCACTTTATGGCTATGGAGGATTGCAAAACTAAAATATATAGGGTAAGTCAGAAGAATGGGGACTGGGAAAGCCCAGCAGGCTATCTGCTTGGACAGTTCCCTTGTATATGGAGAGGCCAGCCTTTTTCTTTCTTTCTTTTTTATTTTATTTAATTTTATATAACAAAGTCCAATTAAATGAAAAAAACATTTATACACAATATTTGGGAATTTGGGCGTCGTTCTTTCCAAACTACTTCCTGCTGGTAAGGGGCGCTGTCATGGGGGATTCGAAGAAGATTCAGATATCCTGGCTGTAGTCTGTAGGGCTGTTTTGTCCAGCTGTTTTGAATGTAGGATCAGCTTGTACTCTGTTTCAGGCGGTCTGGCGTGATCAAACCACATTAGTCTGGAAGGAATCCACATCTTTTCATTTTCTGTGGAAACAAAAATAGAAATCCTTTTCTCCAGTAACTTGTCCTTCAACTTAAATTTTGGAGTCAAAGCATTTTTTTTTGTTGTTGTTGTTGTTTAATATATTATTTTACATGTCGATCCCAGTTCCCTCTCCTCCCTCCCTCCCTCGCTCCCTCCCCCCAGCCCTCCCTCTCTCCTTTCCTCCCTTTTTACCCTCTCTGCCCTCTCACATGCACTCTAAACACCCTCCCCTCCCATCCCCCCACCCCAATTCCATATGTAGGGGAGTGCCATCCAGTTGGGGTCATGTAGATCTGACAGGTCCTGTGAAGTAGGGACTAGGGCTTCTCTCCTGTCTCTAGATTAAGGCAGTTATCCCTCCATGGGATATGTTCACAAAGTTCTTTTGTGAACCAGGGATACATCCTGGCTCCACTGTCTGAGGTCTCTTAGACTGCTCAGTCCTTCTGGCTGAGACCCATAATCAGGGGGGCCTGAGTCAGTCCAATGCTGGCTTCCCAGCTATCAGTCTAGTGGCCATTAGCTCCTGCTTGTTCAGGTAAGCTGTCTCTATGTGTTTCTGCCGCATGGTTTTGTCTTCTCCATCTACATCTGGGTTCTAGTTCGACTCAGTGTTTATGTATGGGTGTTTGATCCTGTTTTCAACAGGCATTAGTTGAGGGCTCCATGGAGAAGTTAGTTGTTGATCTCACTCTCAGGGAAGGACTTTTATGATAGCCTTTCCATGTAAGCTGAGATTTTTAGTGGGGAGCAGTCTTGTAGTTCTCTAGACCTTTCTTTGTGTTCAATTTTATCTTCAAACCAATATTGGCTCCCTCTTTTATGTTTTCTCTGTCTCTCTCTGTCTCTGTCTCTGTCTCTCTGTCTCTGTCTCTCTCTCTCTCTCTCTCTCTCTCCTATCTTCTATTCCTAACCAGGCTCAATCTTCCTGATCGCACAGGTTTTCCTTTCCTCCCACTCATTTTCTCCTACTTCTCTCTCCATTCGCTGTCCTCCCCCACTTCACCTGAGCTCTGATGGACTTGTCCCTTCCCAGTTCTGTGAGGGACTTTATATGAATCTCTTAGAATACACCTTGTATCCTAGTTCGTCTGGTGATGTGAATTATAGGCTGGTGATTGTATGATCTAGGTCTAAAATCCATATATGAGTGAGTACATACTGTGTTCCTCTTTTTGTGACTGGGTTACCTCATTCAGGATGGTTTCTTCAAGTGCCATCCACTTGCCTGCAAATTTCAAGATACCATTATTTTTTTCTGCAGAGTAGTATTCCATTGTGTAGATGTGCCACATCTTCATTAACCATTCTTCAATTGAGGGGCATCTAGGTTGCTTCCAGGTTCTTGCTATTACAAATAGTGCTGCTATGAACATAGTTGAACAGATGTCTTTGTTGCATGGATGTGAATCCTTTGGGTATATGCCTAAGAGGGGGATTGCCAGGTCCTGTGGTAAACTAATTCCCATTTTCCTGAGGAACCGCCATACTGATCACCAAAATGGCTGTATGAGTTTGCACTCCCACCAGCAGTGGAGGAGTGTTCCACTTTCTCCACATCCTCTCCAACATAAGTCATCACTGGTGTTTCTAATTTTAGCCATTCTGGCAGGAGTAAGATGGTATCTCAAAGTTGTTTTGATTTGCATTTCCCTGATAGCTAAGGAGGTGGAACATTTTCTTAAGTGTCTTTCAGCCTTTTTTATTTCCTCCATTGAGAATTCTTTCTTCAGATCTGTATCCCATTTTTTAATAGGGTTATTTGGTGTTTTGTTGACTAGTTTCTTGAGTTCTTTGTGTATTTTGGAGATCAGCCCTTTGTGGGATATAGGATTGGTGAAAATCTTTTCCCAGTCTGTGGGCTGCCATTTGGTCTTGTCGACTGTGTCCTTTGCCTTACAGAAGCTTCTAAGTTTGAAGAGGACCCATTTATTAATTGTTTCTTTCAGTGTCTGTGCCCCTGGAGTTATGTTCAAGAAGCGGTCTCCTATACCAATTTGTTCAAGGGTACCTCCCTACTTTCTCTTCTAAGAGGTTCAATGTGACTGGATTGATGTTGAGGTCTTTGATCCATTTGGACTTGAGTTTTGTGCATGGCAACAGACATGGGTCTATCTGCAGTCTTCTACACACCCTCATCCAATTGTACCACCACCATTTGTCGAAGATGCTGTCTTTGCCCCATTGTATAATTTTAGCTGTTTTGTTGAAGTTCAGGTGTTCATAGGTGTGTGGATTAATATCAGGATTTTCAATTCGATTCCATTGGTCTACCTGTCTATTTTTATGCCAATGCCAGGCTGTTTTCAGAACTATAGCTCTGTAGTAGAGCTTAAAGTCAGGAATGGTGATGCCTCCTGAAGTTCTTTTATTGTATAGGGTTGTTTTGGCTATCCTGGGTCTTTTGTTTTTACATATAAATTTGATTTTTATCCTTTCAAGGTCGGTGAAGAATTGTGGTGGGATTTTAATGGGGATTGCATTGAATCTGTAGATTGCTTTTGGTAAGATTGCCATTTTTACTATGTTAATCCTACTAACCAAGAGCATGGGAGATCTTTCCATTTTCTGGTATCTTCTTTAATTTCTTTCTTTAGAGTCACAAAGTTCTTATTATATAGGTCTTTTACTTGTTTGGTAAGTGTTACACCAAGATACTTTATGGTGCTTGTGGCTATTTTAAAGGGTGATGTTTATTTGATTTCTTTCTCTGCCTCTTTGTCGTCTGAAAAAAGTAGGGCTACTGATTTTTTTTTTTTTTTTGAGTTTATCTTGTATCCTGCTAGTTTGCTGAAGATGTTTATCAGCTGTAGGAGTTCCCTGGTAGAGTTTATTGGGTCGCTTATTTAAACTATCATATCATCTGCAAATAGAGACAGTTTGACTTCTTCCTTTCCAATTTGGATCCCCTTGATCTCCTTTTGTTGTCTTATAGCATTAGCTAGAACTTGTAGTACGATATTGAAGAGATATGGAGAGAGAGGACAGCCTTGTCTTGTTCCTGATTTTAGAGGAATTGGCTTAAGTTTCTCTCCATTCAGTTTGATGTTGGCAGTTGGTTTGCTGTATATTGCTCTTATTATGTTTAGGTATGTTCCTGTTATCCCTGATCTCTCCATACCTTTTTCATGAAAGGGTGTTGAATTTTGTCGAAGGCTTTTTCCGCATCTAGGGAGATGATCATATGGTTTTTCTTTTTCTGTTTGTTTATATGGTGGATCACGTTGATATATTTTCATATGTTAAACCATCCCTGAATTCCAGGTATGAAGCCTACTTGGTCATGGTGGATGATTTCTCTAATGTATTCTTGAATTCGATTTGCCAGTATTTTATTGAGTATTTTTGCATCGATGTTCATCAGGGATATTGGTCTGTAGTTTTCTTTCTTAGTTGTGTCTTTGTGAGGTTTGGGTACCAAAGTTATTGTGGCCTCATAAAAAGAGTTTGGCAATGAACCTTCTATTTCTATCTTGTGGAACAGTTTGAAGAGTAGTGGTATTAGTTCTTCCTTGAATGTCTGGTAGAATTCTGCGCTGAATCCATGTGGCCCTGGACTTTTTTTGGTTGGAAAGCTTTCGATGACTGCTTCTATTTCATTGGGGTTTATAGGTCTATTTAAGTTGTTTGTCTGTTCTTGATTTAATTTTGGTAAGTGATAGTTATCCAGAAACTTGTCCATTTCCTTTGAATTTTCAATTTTTGTGGAAAACATATTTTCAAAGTATGACCTGAAAATTGTCTGGATTTCCTCTGTGTCTGTTGTTATATTCCCCATTTCATTTCTGATTTTGTTAATTTGCATGTTCTGTCTCTGTTTTTTCATTAATTTGGATAAAGGTTTGTCTATCTTGTTGATTTTCTCAAAAAACCAATTCTTTGTTGCATTGATTTTTTGTATTGTTTTCTATTTTGTTGATTTCAGCCCTCAAGTTGATTATTTCCTGGCGTCTGCTCCTGCGGGGTGAATTCGCTTCTCTCTGTTCTAAGGTTTTCAGTTGGGCTGTTAATTCTCTTATGTGACTATCCTCTGTTTTCTTCATATGGGCACTTAGTGCAATGAACTTCCTCGTAGCACTGCTTTCAAGGTGTCCCATAAGTTCGGGTATGTTGTATCCTCATTCTCGTTGAATATTAGAAAGTCTTTAATTTCTTTCTTTATTTCTTCTTTGACCCAGGAGTGGTGCAATTGCACATTGTTCAGTTTCCATGAGTTTGCAGGTTTTCTGCTATTTGTGTTGTTGTTGAATTCCAATTTTAAAGCATGGTGGTCCGATAAGATACAGGGGACTATTCCTATTCTCTTGTATCTGTTGAGGTTTGTTATGTCACCTAATATGTGGTCAATTTTAGAGAAGGTTCCATGTGGAGCAGAGAAGAAGATATATTCTTTTGTGTTTGGATGGAATGTTCTATAGATCTCTGTTAACCCCAGTTGAGACATAACTTCTGTTAATTCTTTTGTTTCTTTGTTGAGTTTCTGATTTGTGGTCCTGTCTAGTGTTGAGAGTGGTGTGTTAAAGTCTCCCACTATAAGTGTGTGAGGTTTTATATGAGCTTTGAGTTTTAGTAGTGTTTCTTTTATGAATGTGGGTGACTTTGTATTAGGGGCATAGATGTTCAGAACTGAGACTTTGTGTTGATGGATTTTTCCTGAGATGAATATGAAATGACCGTCTTCATCTCTTTTGACTAGTTTTGGTTTGAAGTCTAACTTGTTAGATATTAGGATAGCTACGCCTGCTTGCTTCTTATTTCCACTTGATTGGAAAATCTTTTCCCAACCCTTTACCTGAGGTAATGTCTGTCTTTGAAGCTAAGATGTGTTTCTTGTATGTAGCAGAAGGATGGATTCTGTCTTCATATCCATTCTGTTAGCCTGTGTCTTTTTATAGGTGAGTTAAGACCATTAATATTGAGGGTGAGTAAGGACCATTGATTGTTGATGTTTATTTGATTTAGGTTTGTTGTTGGCAGTGGTATTGTGAATATATTTATTCTGCTTCACCCTTGGTTTCTGGTGTAGTTGGATTATCTGTTGCCTACATTTTTGTGGCGTAGTTACCTTCCTTGGGTTGGAGTTTTCCTTCCAATACTTTCTGTAGGGCTGGATTTGTAGATACATATTGGGAAAATCTGGTTTTGTCATTAAATATCTTGTTCTCTCCATCTATATTGATTGAGAGTTTTGCTGGGTATAGTACCCTAGGCTGGCATTCGTGTTCTCTTAATACTTTTAGAACATCTATCCAGGACCTTCTGGCCTTGAGCGTTTCCATGGAGAAGTCAGGTGTAACTTTGATAGGTCTGCCTTTATATGTTACCTGTTCTTTTTCCTTCGCTGCTCTTAATATTCTTTCTTTATTCTGTATGCTAGTTGTTTTGATTATTATATGTCGATGGGTCTTTTTTCTTTGGTCCAGCCTATTTGGGGTTTGGTATGCTGTAGTGAGGTAGTCCTTCTGTAGCACTGACCACGCCCATTGGGGGTGGAGCTATGGGCGGAGGTGACCTGAGGAAGGAGGTCGGAGGGGGCCAGGAAGGCGCTCTCTTTCTGGCGTGACTCGGACAGGAGAGGATCGGGTTGAATTTCCTGGTGTTCATCTGTCTAGGTTGTAAGTTATTTCTCCCTGAATAAACATCTATTCGGCCTATTTGTTTATCCTGATCCTTATTTACCGCAATATCTGGTGTCAGAAGTGGGATTTACCTGGGTTTTGCCCCCCAGGCGGCAGAAGCCGCCCCCCCCCCCACCTTCCCCAACGGGCAGGGTTTAACCAGGTGGACTCACCACAGCTTTGGGACATTTGCCTCTTCCTTACTGCAAAGGAGATCTTTGCCGCTAAAGCAGACCTGAGAAGGCACTTACCGCTTAACATTTTTTGCCCATTTCCGCACGGGACTTTGCATTCGCGCAGAGCCTCTCGGAGGCACCCGCCCGGCGGCACCCACCTGGCGGCACCAGCCCGGCGGCACCCGCCCGGCGGCACCCGCCTGGCTTGCACGCGTTTCGTCTTGTGTTACAAGTAACTCCAAAAGTCCCCTTTTAACAAAATTCTGCTTGCCATAGTTTGTTAAGAACTTTTTACAGGAACCGGGATCAGACGAGCCTGGGCAGCTAGGCGCTATTTGATGACACACCTCCAGGCGTAGCTACCACAAGCGGAGATATACAACTAAAAGCATCAAAGTTCCAGGACAGCAGAATTACACCTAAGGTAATTGTAACATCCTTTGCAATTTAAGCTGATATAAAATCTGAGATAAATTGTTCTATAACTATGGCAGATAATTTTACTATGCAGAACTTTAGGAATTATTTTACTTCATATGTAGAAGGGATTTTAGCAGAAGAAACTTATGACTGGACCAATATATACTTTTATTTTGTAATAGCAATGGGTTTCATCATTAACATGATATTCTTAAAGAAATGGTTTGAGATTACAGCAAACAATAAGGAACTTGTACAAACCATGGGAGACTTAGTAACAAAGATTCGAAACATTGAAAATGATAGAATTCAAAGCATAGAAAATATAGAAAGAAAGATTCAGAATATTGAAGATGGTGTTGGCGAGCTGAAAGGTATAATTTGTTTAACGTCAGATACTTCAATAACCAGAACAGAAACAATGCAATGCATTAACAAACTAGCAGAAACAGCCCACTCCTGGTCGGAGGAAGCTACTAATAAGTTTAAAAAACTGGAACATCAGATAGAAAGACTAGATGACAGAATCTCTTCCATGTCTGAGGATAATGGCAAGCTAGCAGATAGAACATTGTTTCTGGAAGGCAGTTTACACGCCATTCAGATAATATCTAAGGATGATAAGATTAAAAACATGGAATCATTTGTAGTTGGAGAAAGTAAGAAACTGACTGATACAATGAAGTCTCTAGAAAGTTATTTGATTCAAGAAGTTCAGACACTCAAAGAAACAATGGTGAATAGATTTCAGGCTTTAGAAGACCTTCAGTCTGATACATCAGAAGAAGAACTACAGGTAACAGGGCATGAAAAAGATTTAAAATTTTCCACACCATTTAGGGTCAGGGGAGCTTTCCCTGTATCTATTCATGAAAAGCCAGCAACGAAGAAACATCCAAAAGGTGTCGTTGCATATCAGTGGGAACCAATACATATGAAAGATTTAAAAGGTATAAAGGAAGCAGTAGTCTCTTATGGCATGCACTCACCTTATGTGAAGCAATTAGTAGAATCATGGGCATGGAATAACAAGGTAACCCCTAAGGATTGGGATCAATTAATATCAGCTGTCCTTGAAAGCGCCTCTCAAATAGAATGGAGGGCTTTATGGAGAGAGGAAGCAAAAGCTCTTGAACTTCAGGGCTTAAAGAAAGGGTATAAAGCTCCCCAAGATAAAATTCTTGGTGAGGGTCTCTATGCTGACCCAGAAACCCAAGCTGCCTATGATGAACACATCTTGTCTCTATGCAGTACAGCAGCTTTGAATGCTTGGGATAAGGTTCATGAATTAGGAGAGAGGATAGAACCCTATACCAAGATAAAGCAAGGACCTAGAGAACGTTTTAGTATCTTTCTAGAAAGATTATCTAGGGCAGTACAATTAGAGATAGCAGACATAGATGCTAGGCGAATACTCATAGAATCTTTAGCTTATACGAATGCGAATCCTCAATGCAAACAGGTGCTTTGGCCTTTAAAAATGCGATCAGCACCCTTGGATGAATGGGTCCTATATACAGGCAACATTGAGTATAATGACAATAAGACTGAAGCATGGATAGGAGAAGCCATATCTAAAGGTGAGAGAAGATATCAAGATAACAGAGTTCCTTACTATGGTGACTTAGAAGCTTGGGTAGGAGAAGCCATCCCCAAAGGTTTGAAAAGATATCATAATGTCAGATGTTATAACTGT
The DNA here is from genome assembly GCF_943737965.1 of Phodopus roborovskii. Lineage (NCBI taxonomy): Eukaryota > Metazoa > Chordata > Mammalia > Rodentia > Cricetidae > Phodopus > Phodopus roborovskii. The sequence goes on along the minus strand of NW_026125452.1, from coordinate 57,391 downwards.
GGTAAGATAGGACATCTAAAAAGAAATTGTAGGCAAAGCTTCCCTAGAAGTAACATCCCCAGGAATGAATCAAACAGAAGGCCTCAGCCTCCTGGGTTATGTAGAAGGTGTGGCAAAGGCAGACACTGGACAAATGAGTGTAGATCGACCAGAGACAAGCAAGGAAACCCTTTACCATCGGGAAACTCCTTGGGGGCCTCTCGAAGGCCCCCACGTCACAGGTGGTTCGAACATTCCCAGTCACAGTGGAAGACAATCTCCCACAGGACAATTAGAAAATTCTGTGCCTATTATAAAAACTCATACTGCTCTGGATGACGAACTAGTGACGGAAGTTGAATCAAACATGACAGAAGGAAATGAAAAACGTATATTTTGGCAAACTGCTATAAATAGTCATAGGCCTAGATTGATAGTTAAGATGAATAATAGACTGTTTGAGGGTCTGGTGGACACAGGAGCTGATGTAACTATCATATCTAATAAATCTTGGCCTCAAAGATGGCCCCTGCATGAGGTAAATGTTCAATTCTTAGGGATTGGAACCCTGGCTCAGGTAAAACAAAGCACGAGATGGATTGACTGTATAGGACCAGAAGGACAGAGAGGGAGGTTGAGACCATATGTGGCTGATGTAGTGATAAATTTATGGGGTCGTGATCTATTACAGCAATGGAATACACAGATTAACATTCCTCCTGTATTAGATAGGAACCATAGACGACCTCATGATTGTGGAAAGAATACTGTTAAGTACTATACAAGACAGAGACCAAATATCCAGGCAGTACAAAAACAAAATACAAATGCTGAACAAACAGAGGAACCAAAAGCCCTACCTTTAAAATGGCTAACAGAGGAACCTGTCTGGGTAGGACAATGGCCTATGACCTCTGAGAAGTTAGAAGCTTTAGAAAGCCTGGTTCAGGAACAGCTAAATGCTGGACATATTGAGGAATCGACCAGCCCTTGGAATTCTCCTGTATTTGTGATCAAAAAGAAATCTGGTAAATGGAGAATGCTTACAGACCTGAGAGCCATCAATAAAGTTATCCAGCCAATGGGCTCTCTACAGCCTGGAATGCCCTTGCCTTCTTTGATACCCAAAGAATGGCCTATTATAGTTATTGATTTAAAGGATTGCTTCTTCACTATACCTTTACAAGAACAAGACAAAGAGAAATTTGCCTTCACGGTACCTAATTATAACAATTCTCAACCGGTGAAGAGATATCAATGGAAGGTTTTGCCACAGGGAATGCTAAATAGCCCCACCCTGTGCCAATATTTCGTACAAAAACCGTTAGAAATAATTCGTAAACAGTTTCCACAATCCATAATCTATCATTACATGGATGATATATTGTTAGCTGACTCTAAAGGGAGAAATATTAGAAAAAATGTTTGAGAAAGTAAAGGAAGTTTTACCTCGCTGGGGATTACAAATTGCACCTGAAAAAATACAAAAAGGAGAGTCTATCAACTACTTAGGATATAAAATAGGTCTACAGAAAATTAGACCACAAAAAGTACAGATCAGAAGAGATCGCTACCAGACTCTTAATGATCTTCAAAAATTACTAGGAGAGATTTCTCAACTGCAAACCATAATTGGAGTAGAAGAGCATGATTTGAAAAACTTGAAAATGGCCCTAAAAGGAGATAAGGACTTGAATAGTCCACGAATACTATCAGCTGAAGCTGAGAAGGAATTAGAATGGGTAGAAAAGAGGATACTAGAAGCACATGTGGACCGTGTGGATCCAAACCTAGACTGTATTCTGGTTATATTACCATCTAGAGAATATCCTTCAGGGATTTTGATGCAGAGAGAAGATATCATATTAGAATGGATATTCCTACCACATAAACAGAATAAAAAACTGAAAACATATATAGAAAAGATCTCTGACTTGATTATAAAAGGTAAATTAAGACTTCGCATCAGCTAATAGGAAGGGACCCAGCAGAAATTATAGTACCTTTAACTAATGAGGAAATTTCTTCCTTATGGAAAGATAACGAATATTGGCAGAGAGCTTGCAGTAACTTTTTGGGAACAATTAGCAACAACTATCCCAAAACTGAGAGAATCAAATTCATAAAGAAAACGATTTGGATTCTTCCACGCATTGTAAGAAAAACACCTATTTCTGGAGTTCATACATTCTACACTGATGCAAATAAATCAGGTAAGGCAGGATATAAATCAGGAAATATTAGTAAAGTGGTTCAAAGCCCTTACAATTCTGTACAAAAGGCAGAATTGTATGCCATTCTCATGGTACTTATGGATTTTAAAGAACCCCTCAATATAGTTACTGACTCTCAATATGCAGAGAGAGTCGTTTTACACATTGAGACTGCAGAATTTATTCCTGACAATACAGAATTAACTTCATTGTTTATACAGTTACAAGATACTATCAGAAAGAGGACTCATCCTATATATATAACACACATCAGATCCCATACGGGTCTGCCAGGTCCTCTAGCACAAGGCAATGATGAAATTGATCGTTTATTGATAGGAAGTGTGCTAGAAGCCTCAGAGTTTCATAAGAAACACCACGTGAACAGCAAAGGTTTAAAAAAGGATTTTTCTATCACTTGGGAACAAGCCAAGGAAATAGTAAGGAAATGTCCTACTTGCTCATTCTATAACCAAACTCCTTTACCACCAGGCAGTAACCCTAAAGGTATAAATAGGAATGAAATATGGCAAATGGATGTGTTTCATTTTGCAGAATTTGGAAAATTAAAATATGTACATCACACTATAGATACATTTTCAGGGTTTCAGTGGGCTACTGCTCTGAGTTCTGAAAAGGCTGATTCTGTTATAACGCACCTTTTAGAGGTAATGGCCATTATGGGCATACCTGCACAAATAAAAACTGACAATGCTCCAGCATATGTCTCCAGCAAATTGAAACAGTTTTTTGAGTATTACAAGATAAAGCACATAACTGGTATACCACACAATCCTACAGGACAAGCAGTGGTTGAGAGATCCAATCGTACTTTAAAAGAAATGCTCCATAAACAGGCAGGAGGAACCAAAACACCCAAACACAGATTACATAATGCTTTATTAACATTAAACTTTCTTAATGCTGATGAAAAAGGAAAAACAGCTGCAGAAAGACACTGGACAATAGAAAAAACTTCTGAACTAAATCAGCCAGTGTATTTCAAGGATGTACTGACCTCAGAATGGAAAGCAGGATATGTGTTACGTTGGGGTAGGGGTTTTGCATTTGTATCTACAGGAGAAGAAAAACTATGGATACCATCTAAGTTAATCAAGATCCGAGTTGAACAAGAGAAACATCTTAATGAAGAGAAATGACAAGTCATCCAACAAACTAGGTCCTATGAGGTGTGCGGAGGCCTCTCAAAGGTAGGGGAAGTGTTCTGTTCTTGTTTTTACAGGAAAACAGAGAAAACCTATCATCAAACAGCCAAAAGACAATGAACATGTAGGTGCCTACAGAAGAGAAGACAGCTCTTCAGAAACAATCACTTAAGGAAGCAGAATCTGATATATGGTAAAAAAAAAAAAAAAAAAAAAAAAAAAAAAGATATTTATTTGTAGTAAACTATTTCTATATAGAAATCTATTTCTCTCTACTATCTAGTATTCCTGAAGTCCCAAATTTTGTAAATCAATGCTGGCTTTGGAGTTGGATTTGGCTTTCCTTCTCTAAATTCAAGCATGTTGTTAAGATTAAATTCATGGTTTCTGCCTTAAATCAAGCCAATTGGTGTAAGGCAGAAGAAAACAAAATCTGGGGACTCATATCTTATGCAATTTTCTCTCTGAAATCCTAATTTTCTCACATACTTTTAATGCTTATTGTTGTCTTTCCCTAATGCATACCTTAAAACTTGAAAATTTTACTTTAATATTGATGTGTAACTTTTCCACAAGGAATAATAACGATTCATAACAGCAGTCTTTGAACTTTCCGGAAAGAAGATGGGGCCCCACATCATCATTTCCACTTGACTCAACCTGATGCATCGGAACTACAAACATCACCCTAAAACCGGTTTGAGACTGTTTTGCTCGAGACAACTCATGACTAGCTAGCTGTAATGGTGCACCTTTTTATTACACCCTGGCCAGTTTCAAATAGAACTACAGTCAAGAATTTTCTGCCACACAGTGACTAACTACATATGTCACAGCCAGTTCTGTTGAGAAATTTGGTTGCTAAAAATTTTCTTCCTACAGGATCCATTGGAGCAATCATCGTCCCATTTCAGCAGGAAGTAATCTTAATATGACTACGCCCCCTTTCCCTACCCTTGGAAATTTGGAATAATAGTCATCGTCTTTGGGTTGGTTTTAGTTATTTGGGATTGGGTGATGCTTACACTCGGGTTTATCTTTTAGACAGGAATAGGGAATGGTGGGTAAAGGTATGGTTTAGATGGGATATAAGTAGATTAGCCTATTTCCTTGAGAATTTGAGTATGAATGAGATAGTATTTTACAGCTTACATTGTTATGTATTCCTATGTGGTAAGATATGTAAAATTAAGTTTATATTTTGTTATATTGTGTTAAATGTTTCCACTTATAATATTTATGCACATTATTTTTTACCATATTCTATGTATGTATACTTTTCTTGTGTTCAAGACATTTTGTATATTGATACAATTTGGGATATTTATCTTGCTGCCCTTTATAGTTCTACCTCTTGTCTTGACACTTATACTCTACCTCTATTTTAGGGATTTACATGTAGGTATATGTAAATAGTTATATTGTTTAAGTATTTGTTCCTGCTTTACTCAGGAAAGTTTTAATCAGGCTTTTAGCTAAGTTCCCGAGTATTACAGATTATCTTCTCTCACATTTCCTGTACCTATGAGATTAGTCAGATATAGATGCTTAATCTTCAATCCTTCATAGACATGCAGAACATGGCATTTAAATGTTTTAATATTAGTACTCCATTGACATGAGACACTGTTGCTCCTGACAGCACCGTGCATTTTCCCGAAAATATGTTGGACACTGTTGTTGCTCCTGCTGGAGTTCAATCTCGCCTCAGCTAATGGCCTGTTGGGCATAGAATTGCCCCCACCTTGACCACTGATTTGGACATGCAGTCCTATGTGCTTGCAGGAGACAAATATAGAAGACTGCTTGACCTTGCCAAGTCAGGGTAAGACAGCCATTCTATTTCCCTGCTGTTGTTGTGGTCTGTCAAGTTCTCTTGGCCTTAGCCAAATCTGGGTGTACCAACGTCGCTGTGAGACCTAGGGTGACTGTTCAGGTGGCTTGCTGTTTCTGTCCTTGCTGCACCGTTTTGGAAGTTGTCCATCCGCATTTCCTGTCTACTCTAGTATTGTTATTTTCCTTCTCAGGTCTTGATGAGGTTGAAGATTAAACTATCACAACTATTATTCTCTCTTCCTAGTTAGATATATTAGGTACTAGACTTACGTTTTCCAGCTTAGGACAACTCTATTGTAAACTCCATTATGCCCTCACCCTAGGACTAGATATGTAGGTCATTTTGTTCTCGATTTTCCTTTTCTTAGAGCACACTTGTTATTCACTGTTTTGTATATAGTTTTGTATTAAGCCTAAATCTTTTCTTTAGACTAAAAGGGGAATTGTAGTGAGGTAGTCCTTCTGTAGCACTGACCACGCCCATTGGGGGGTGGAGCTATGGGCGGAGGTGACCTGAGGAAGGAGGTCGGAGGGGGCCAGGAAGGCGCTCTCTTTCTGGCGTGACTCGGACAGGAGAGGATCGGGTTGAATTTCCTGGTGTTCATCTGTCTAGGTTGTAAGTTATTTCTCCCTGAATAAACATCTATTCGGCCTATTTGTTTATCCTGATCCTTATTTACCGCAATAGTATGCTTCTTGTACTTTCATGGGCATGTCCTTCTTCAGATTTGGAAAGTTTTCCTCGATGATTTTGTTGAATATGTTTTAGGCACCTTTGAGCTGGGCTTCCTCACCTTCACTATGCCTGTTATTCTTAGGTTTGGCCTTTTCATGGTGTCCCACATTTCCTGGATGTTCTGTGTTAAGGATTTGTTGGATTTATGATTTTCTTTGGTCGATGAATCTATTTCTTCTAGTTTATCTTCTGCGCCTGAGATTCTCTCTTCCATCTCTTGAATTCTATTGGTTATGCTTGTGTCTGTAGTTGCTGATTTTTTGCCCAGCTTTTCTATTTCCAGCATTCCTTCCGTTTGTGTTTCCTTTATTTTCTCAATTTCAGTTTTCAAGTCTTGAACCGTTTCCTTCACCTGGTTAACTGGTTTTTCTTGGCTTTCTGTACTTTCCTTAAGGAATTTGTTCATTTCTTCCACTTTTTTGTTTGTTTTTTTCCTCCATTTCTTTAAGGGATTTTCTCACATCTTCTTTGAGGGCCTCTATCATTTTTATGATGGTAATTTTTAAGTTGTACCCTTCTGCTTCCTCTGCTTTGTTGTTGTGTTCCATTCTGGTTGGTGTAGATCCCCTAGATTCTGGTGGTGTCATGTTTGTCTTTCTCTTGTTAGGTGTTCTCTTGTATTGCCTTCTTCCCATAGTTTCTTCCGGTAGGTGTTGGTGGTGTCTCCCCCCTCTCTCTATGGTACTTCTCCAATGGGCTTATGTGGGTCTGAGATTCAATATCTGTAGCTCTGTGTGGTCCAAGCTCTCTAGGAGGTTTCTCTCTGGCTAATAGCCAGCGGAAGAGGATGAGGGCTGAGCTGGAACTTGAGAAGGTTTTGCAGGGTAGTGGGATCTCACTGGAAACTGGCGCTCTCCAGCTGAGACCTCGTTCTTTGGCAGAGGCCAGGATTTGGGGGTCAAGGATCTTGCCCGCAGGAACTCTGAGTGGACCTGCAGAGATAGGCGGATCTCTGGGAGGGGCTCAGGACTCCAGCAGAGGACTGGAGGTGGGGTCAGAGACCAAGCCGGTGGAAATTACGGGTGGTCCCGCATGGATAGTCAGGTCTCCTTTGTTCAGAGTTGCTCCGAGAAGTCTCCAAAGTAGGGTGGACTGTTGGCTCCACCCTCTGTCCCTGTGCTCAACCAGAGCGGCAGGACCGTAGGTGGGGTAGGGCACAGGGTGGGGGGGGGTAGGCTGGCGGTGGGGAAGGGTGGGGGTGTATCAGAGCTCCAAGGGTGCTCTCGATGGGGACCGGAGACAGGAGCAGCAGGATCAGGGGCCAACCCACGGAGTTCAGGCAGGGGAGGGGGTGGCCAGCCTTTTTCTTACGGCCTTTTAATACATTGGGAAAAGGTCCACTAACATGGAGCAATGATTAGCTTTATAGGGCTTCCACAGGTAATAGTTGGTTTCATTTCAAAAACAAGACAAAAACTTTAATAGCATCACCCAGATAGGACTGACTAAATATCTGTTCATATAAAATCAGCCATCACAAGTCACCTATGCATGCTGATGTAGTATTAACTACCACACTTTCAAAAGAGACTGTATTCTTCTCAAGAGAATTTAACAAGCACAAATCTCCAACAGCACAATCTCCTTCAATCACTGCTGTCTTACACCTTGTCCTTGTCCAGTCTCCCATCCTCACAGGTGTGAGATGGAAGCCCCAGCATCTGTCCTCCCAAGACCTTCCAGTATGGTAAATGGCAAAGGAAAAATAAAGTAAAACCATAAACTCTATGTTGATTGAGCTGTTTGTGTTAGAAGCCTCATCAAGCCACTTCTTTGGGGTCTTATTGCTCAGTTACCCTTTTGATTATGCCTAGACGCACAAAAGTCTAGAAAGCTAAGTACGTTTTTCAAGACCACTGTAAAAGAAGTGGGGGCCCTCATTAAGAATTAAAACTGATGCCCATCGTTTCCTTTTACATCATATCAAAATGGTCACCACTAATAGACAGAGGACATCTACCCTCAAACAGACTCCGTTTATAGTAACCAAATGGGACATGTTGTTAATCCTGAGATTCACCATAGGAAAATGAGTTCCACAATTTTAAGCTAAATTTAAAACAATCTTTAATTGAATACTGGCCAGGATGATTGATGGTCTCTGGCCTGGATCATTCTGGGGTTCCCAGGTAATTGCCATGAGAAGGCTGAAAGCCCACCTGCTGGGAAATACCTCCTCCAACAAGGCCACACCCCTTAATGATCTCCAAAATTTCAACTGTAGACTAAGTATGCAAATATATGCGGCTGTGGAGCCATTCTCATTCAAAGCACACAGAGGGTGAGAAGTAGGAGGTGCAGGCCTCACTAAATGTCTGTGTCCCTGATACTTGTCCAAGTGGTTTTTCCAAACTTCTTTAGTTAATGTGTTTTTGTGTGGAGGACATGCAAACAGTGCTCTTCCTGAGCATGGCCACAGCTTAAGTATTCCCTGAAACCCAGAAGAGGAGGGAGAGTGGAGGAGGGAGAGGAAGGAGAAGAGGAGAAGGCAGGAGAGAAGAGGACACATTGGAATTCTGTACTGTCTAGAAACTAAAGAAATAATAACTGGAAAAACGGTTATCAGGGAGTTCTGGAAAGTCTATGTTGATACTTGCTTGGTTTTTTAACAACCAGGCAGGCATTTTGGAAGGTTTTTACAGTTACAAGTAAATATTTCAAAAGCTATTTAGTGAAGACCATTTGTAAGTAGGATAAGAACTCTGTTGTTATTATTATTATTGAAATGTAACCAGAGGGAGTAGTCTCCATTTTTAAGTTTTGCTCAGGAAGAAGCAAAGGATGAAAATACCATTCTATCCACTGGCTGGCTTCCTCATGGACATAATCACACTGCCTGAAAGTCTGGCATCAGTGTATGTCTCTGTGTTTCCCTGTATTCATTTTGCATTCCTGCCTCAATATCACTACGAAATGACTTTGTTGTATAATTTCCACGTAGCTCTTTTAGCATTTTTTGCAATTCTAATTCCCGATGGTTATTGCCTTACAAAAGGATGGAGGGCAGGGGGATTTGCATGTGGGATTTTAATGCCAGGGGTCATCCCCCCCCCCCCCAGTTCTACCTAGGAGCTGAGCTTTTACATACCAGAAATAATTTACAAAAGAGCTTTTCAAGGTGGAGTTTCAAATATATTTTTTACATTCTCTGAGCCTCAAATGCCAAATGGGAAAGAATCTAAAATCAAGATCATTTCCATATATTTGAATGTTGTTGTGTTGTTTCCCTCCTGTTGGGGACTGCAGGGACATCCACATTTCCTTGAGCTTGCTGTTCCTGCAGTCATAGCCACCACCTTCTCTGCACTCAGGTTGAACCAGATTCCTTCCATGGTAACTGGAGAGGAACACTACCCAGTGTGAAGCTTTGGGCTTCCCCTTTTCCCCTCTGGAAGTTTTCATGCAGCAGGTACTTTCTTTGAATGGATAACCAGGTTTTCTTGTACTTTAGTTTAAAATTAGTCATTTGTGGATACTATTTAGGTTCAAAACGCTGCCCAGTAATCTTGTCCTCCATGATGATTCCCCACCCTCTTCCATCTCCATGATGATTCCCCAATCTCTTCAATCCTCATGATGATTCCCCACTTTCTTTCCACTCAGACATTAAACAGCTACTCACTGGTTCTTACTGTGTGAATGACTTCTCTTCTGGCTTTGCAGGGGGAAAAAGTAGGTAGAAGCTTCCCTAGCCTTCCTTTCACTACAGCCTGTGTCCTGTGATAGTGACCCAATATGATGGTTCCTTTGCTTTCTAAAAGGTACTGTTCCTGTACAAGCTATGCTGAAGCTGATGGTTGTGTGTGGTAGCCTATAAGATGCTGGAGTACAGAGAGACATGAGGATTTTCCAGGCCCTCATTCTCATGTGTTTTCTGACCACAGATACTCTACTAGGTTGGCGACTGTTACCCAGGCTGTTTTCTCCAGGTTCTTGAAAAGATTGTACACCCCATAAACCTCTCCACCAATGCAGCAATCCAAATCAGACCAAATCAAAATGAATCAGAAAAAGCCCACATTTAATGGATACAATGCTTCTGGATGGCCTTCAAGCCCCCTCAGAGGGGAGATAGGAAAGAAAGACCAGAAAACCACACGTCTATTTCCAGAGGCAAGGGCAATTTAACTACCCCGTGGAAGTGGTCTTGAGGATCTCTAGGGAAGGAGTAATCATTTGGAGGGCTTTCTGAGATGCAGCAGGGTTTGGAGGAAGATGGGGGGAGGGGGGCTTCGGTGGAACTTCTACCATAACATTCCAGACTCTTTGGGTCTATGGATGCCAGGGGCTGGGATTATGCTCCCACCAGAACAGTTCTGTTCTCACAGGAACACACAGTATGTCATGACCATGGTGATTCTTATAAAGGGAAACATTTAATTGAGGCTGGCTTACAGTTTCGAGGCGGGACATGGTGGCATGCAGGCAGACATGGTGCTGAAGAAGGAGTCAAGTGTCTACATCTTGATCCACAGGCAGCAGCAGGTGTCTGTTTGCTGGGCATAGCTTGAGTGTATATGATACCTCAATGCCTGCCCCCACAGTGATACACTCCCTCTAACAAGGCCACCCCTACTTCAGCAAAGCCACTCCCTATGGGCCACATATCCCCACATATCAGTCTATGGGGACTGAACCTACTCAAAGCACTGTACCATCTAAGAAGTGGATACTCAATGCTCATTGACTGAGTAAGTGAATGAGGACAACCAGATATCTAAGTATTTAAGCAATAGCTGTCACTTCTTAGGTCATAGTCACATACAGCAGATGGCAGTGAATTCTTGTTTTTTGAGTCTTCAACTCATCATGTGGCTTTTTATAGCTTTGATCAATTCATAGTGAAGGTCCCCAAACAATACAGGGATGTGAACTCTTTTGGATTTATGACTGCCAAATCAAAAGCAGGAAACCTTTGCAGAAGAAATTAGTTAAGGATCAGAGTCTGTGAACTCTTCAATATTAAATGTTTCTTCTTTCTGTACTAAAGGAAACAGATGGCATATACAAATTGAGTATTTAATTAGAGTTTAATAAAGGTTTGTTTTCAAACCACAAGGCACAACACGGTACCTGGAGGCTGGTAGCAACCTTCTATGAGATTCCCCAAGGCCTAAAGGTGAATAGGGAGGGAAGGTTTTTGGAATCCTGGGAAAAGCTATGGGGAGGCCTCCTGGGTGAGACCGTGTGGCGAAGGCTACCTGCCAGGACCTTGTTATAAAAACTTCAGTTGTCAGGTTCTAAGTCCTTAGGAGCCTGGTTAGAGACTGGGTTGAGTATCCTTCCTCTGGACTCCCACAGAGTGAATAAGACTAAAGGCAGGGAGCTCTGGGTTGAGGACTATCAGCTAATCTCTGAGGCAAATGCAGGTTAGGGAACATGGGGCTGGAGGGCAAATGGCAGGTGTCCTGCACAACAGCCAAGCATCTACTCCCACACTACAATAGGCGTCCCTTGCTCCTACACTCACACTCCTCTTGCCTGGTGTGCACACAGTAGCCAAAAGAAACCATCATCTGGTTTGGGAGGCTCCACGCTCCAGGATCAAAGCATTCCACAGCTGTCTGCTACAGTTGAAATAAAATCAGACCTGCTGTGTTGTGCTTCCATCCTTCACAGGTCTGGCCAGCTCGAATCTGTTGCTCAGCCAATCCCTGCTACTCCTCCTTGGCTTGTCATACTTCCCCGATGGGATGATGTTCATTGCCTCCGTGGCTTTCAGAGACTCCTGTCCTATGCAGAACAGTGGCTCTTGAATTCTTTCTCTGCCTGTTTGCTTCTCCAGTCTAACTCCAAACATTTAAACTTCACCCTCTCAGGGAGTCCATCTCTATCTTTCTTGTCTAGAGTAAGGTTTCCATTTATTATATGTTCAATGCCAGGGAACACTTGATTTAGCTTATCTCTCCAGTTAAGCACAAAACTGAGTAAGTCAGTGGACAAATGACTCAGCTTTTTAGACTCTTGATTCTTGTCACCTATAAAAACAAGGACAATCTCAGACACTTTCAAGAGTTGGTGTCACATGGGTGGTGTCTCGTTCTCCTTAGGATTCATTACATTCCCTTCACAGTGTGCCTGAAGCCTCCCTCAGGCTTCTATGGCTGCTGCCCACGTGTGTCCTTGCCCAGTGTGTTGCATCAGGCTTTGAATCAGGGGCTGTGCCTGGTTGTTGGGAGTTTTGCTGCAAGGCTCTGGTGTCCACACTTCTCCTGAGGGAAACTGAACCTAGTCTCCAGTAGAAGCAAGTTGGAGTTCAGTGACACCAATGGCGTAGGAGAGGCCAGTAATCTTTAACCCACGGATGCTGTCTCTCTCTGTTTTTGTCCTCAGTGTCTTTCTGTCAGTTCAGTTGCACAAATAACACTTTGGGAACACATTCTCTCTGCCAGGCTTGTTCTTGCTGTCTTCTTTTACATGAATTAAGATTATGAAATTTATGGAGAGGAAATACTTTTGCTAAGATTTGATTTAAAAAAAAATTAGAATACCTCAATGACAGTGTGGGAATTCATTTGGCCTTATGTGTTTAATCCAGGAATCCTGTATTTCTTTTAAATTTTTTCCTTTGACCATTTCGTACATACATGTAATGCATTCTGGTGACAGTCACATAGCCCTTCATGTGCCTCCCACTCCTGTCAGAACAGTTTCTTCCACCTAGTCTCCTGCCACTTTCCCATCGTTTTATTTTACTTTGCTTTTGTTTTGTGACCTCCTGAGTTTAACTGGGCATCCACATGAGATAGCTCCTGAAGCATGGGTGGTGGTGGTGGTTAATAATGGCTACAATGCCAAAATGTCTCCAGATTCCTCAACAGCTATCAGTTGCCTATTGCTCCCCAAGGAGGGGGCACACCCCATGACTGGATGTTGAGGGGCCCCACCTTGTATGTGGGCCCTATGCAACCAACCACAGTTGCTTCAAGTTCATGGGTGTAATAGCCTTCCTCCTCATCATTCTACTTAGGAACTATTCAAGTTCTTTAAAAGCTTTTACGTGTGTGTGTGTGTGTGTGTGTGTGTGTGTGTGTGTGTGTGTGTATAAGACAGGATATTACATGGCCTAAGCCGGTTTCAAACTTGCTGCATAAACCAATCCCAGACTTGAACTCACCTTCCTGCTCTGCCTCCCTAAATGGTGGGAGTCCAGGCATATGCCACCTGCCTAGCTTTTCTGTGTTGTTTTGAAAGTACTTATTAATGAAGTTACATTTCTTCAAGAAATCATGACCTTATGATAGGAGAATTCTCACTCTTTATCAGTGCATCGTAGAACACTAAGAAGCATACGTTCAGTAGGAAATAGGAGCTGCAAATTGGACTTTTAACTTCTAAATTCAGTATTTTAAAAGGAGAAGTTTTCCATAAAATGCCCATAGCAAAGGGTGTGGATGGGGCTGACTTGCTGGTGCCCCTTTTTGGTAAGGCATGTGTGCTCTTTAGTCACCATATCCTCGCCCTACAAATAACCTGGTGTCTGGGAAGCACTTGAGTTTTTGAGTTGTGGAGAAATTCAGAGAGAGGCCCTTGAAGGATTTTCCTAATGTGGACGAGATGAACCTTGAGACACTGGGAGGATTTATACAATGGAGAGGTGCTCTGAGAAGGTCATTTCATGCAGGTGAATAATTTGGATGCTGAATTTCACCAGGTTTCTATTTTAATAGTATTTAAATTGCTTATGAAGGCAGATGGTTTGCTCCTTTCTTAAAAAGGAAAGAAGACTTAGGGGTTAGAAACCTTGCTCTCTGATAGGCCTTCTTGAGAGGCAGGAGAAACAGGAAGAGGAGGAATTGTATCCAAATGAGGTCCCAGCAGTGGCCAGATGTTAGACTTATGGATTTACTAGTCACAGTTGAACATCTCTTTGTGTAGGAAGTCTAAGTATTTGGGACAACTGCTGCTGCAGTGAAGACTTAGATTTGTCAAAGAATGGAAGATGAATGAATAGCTAGTACTTTACAATGGCAATCAAACAAAAAAAGGGTAAGTGATGGTGACTTGTACCAAAATGGCTTCAAGCACATGTCTTGTCTGTAAAGCCCCCCACTGTCATCCGAGACTTGGTACCCTGCAGGATTTCCCACCCAGACCTCTGCTTATTTCTTGGGATTTTCTTTGTGAGCTGACACTGCGCCCACATGCTTCCCTAGTGCAGCCCATTGGTTCACACACACGGAGAAAACAACGGTAGCAAACAGGGAAAGACATGAAAGGGGAAGGGGAAGAGTGGGAATGCGATAGGAATAAGACATGGTAACAGTCATAATGAAACAAATCATTATACATCAACAACATGATAATAAACCCATTAATAGATCATATTTCTAAAGAGACACTTTTAAAACACAACTTTACTTAGGAAGAGTAACACCTTCCTGTGTGGGGGTTTGTTTTGATGTTTTAGTTTAACCTTTTAACAACTGGCATGCAGAGAGCTGAGGAAGGTTGAAAGGTGAGTGAAGTTGGCTGTGGCTTTGGTACTGTTGGGTATTAAATGGACAGGTTTTGTTTTCCTGACAAGACTGGATCATCTGCATAGTTTGATGTTGCCTTGATCTTCCCAAGGCCTGCCACAGAATTTATCTGTGTTAAAGTGGAACAGATCTCCCACTGAAGGAAAGGCCTTTTTATTGATCCCGACCTTTACCTTGTGTTGATAGAGGCATGTTGAGTTGCCTTTTAAACAACCAGAAACCATGGTGTTTCTTTCTCTTGTAATCTTTTATTTATGCTTTCAGAGGCCTTACATGCTTACAAATGAATTTCCCATGGAAATTGTCAAACATACCCACTCAGCAAAGACTCAAAACATACTATCCCTCAAACCTTTAGTGGTTCTCACTGGGGAAGTTCAAAGCTTGACTGTCCCCAGCCCACATGCTACCTGTGCCTTGCCTTCCATTTTCGTCTCTATCTCATGAGTTTTCTAGAAGTACTTTAGACTAGATTTCAGCTAGTAGTGCCCTAAGGAAACCTAAAGCACTGAGTTGGGATTATATTCGCTGGAAAAATCAAGAAATCAATTTCCTTCAAGGGAAATATAGCCAGCCTGCCTGAGCAGGATATTGCTTACTGAACTCCCAGAAGAGCCAGTCAACCATTCCCTTACCTGGGGGAGGTGAAATCATGGGATTCGGAGTCCTTCCTGAATTACCATCCCAAGGAGTGGGCCAAGCCCTCCCACTGGCAGCCACTTCTTTCCTTTTGATTGTTCTGGACCTGACCATTTCTGTCATCATCAGAGGCCCCCATGTTTTCAGCTAGCTCCAACTCAGGGAATAAAAGAATTAATGGGTCAGAACTTAATCCATAACTCCCTAACTCCCTGGCATTATTTTTTTAATAGTTCATAAAGCTCTTATTTTTCTTTTTTAGCATAGATTTCCTCTGTGGTGAACGAGAGGTTCTCCAGCTTTAGATCTGCCTCATAAAAAAAAAAAAAAAAAAAAAAAAAAAAAGGTTTTAAAGGAGATGTTTGGTTGTGTGACTGGCTGCAATTCATTTTCATAGACTATTCAAGAACTGTCCTAGAGTCTGTGTCTGAATTTGGTCTAATATAAAGAACCCTGATGCCAACAACACCAGTGCTTGCAAACGAGTTATATTTGGCATCCTTAAGGGCTGGGATGTTGACGTGGATTTTTTTAAAGTCTGTTGAAAGTTTAAAAACTACTGTATTCCCTAGTAGCATGACTGAGTTGCCGAGGAACACTGAAGTGAAATTTCAAAGTAGCACAGTAGGGCTTATGGTACATATCAAATAACTAGCTGATATTAAGGGCTGGAGAGATGTCTCAGTGGTTAGTGCCCCTACTGCTCTTGCAGAGGACTCCAGTTCAGTTCCCAGCACCCATGTTTATCAATTCACAGCAACCTGTAACTCCAGCTCCAGGGAATGGTAAACCACTGGCCTCTTTGGGCCTCTGTGCTCACATGCATGCCCCCATACCACACACATCCCCACACCCATACTACAAAATGATAAAATAAATCTTTTATTTTCTTTTAGAACACAGCATTAAATTGGAAGGAGAGGGTACTTCTGTCTCACCTTAAGTGGCCGTTTTCCCTCTCTGATTTTCAGTTCCTTATATGAAATTAGAATACTCCACTGTTTCTTAGCAATAATAAAGCTGGCCACTACTAACGCAGGCACTTCATCCATGTAACATTCACAGTGAACACTCTGGCATCTGATGATGGGGGTGGGAGGCAGAATCCCTGCCATTGATAGCTTAATACGTGGCACCTAACACTGGAGAGGAGAGAGTGACATGAGTTTATTACACTGTAGGCTATGCAAGGCTTCATGGGAGCTGTATCTGGCAACAAAGCAAACAATCAAAGGATGTGACAGGAAGGCTTTGTAGCACCCAGACAGCAGAGTGACACTTGTTACTGTAGGAGGATATGGCTGGTACATTGAGATAATAATGTGGACAGGAAACCAAAACCCTGCCCTCTGGGGGAAATCACCAACTGTGCCTGGTCCCTGCCGTGAGGGCACCCATGCCTGCGCTGCTTGAAGTTTTCCAAATCTTCTTCAGATATGAAAGTGACAAATAGTACTTCCATCCCCACAACTTTTGCTGAGAGGCAGGTCCTCAGATGACTTACCTTCTCAATCGTTTGCTCTTGATTGAGTTCTTCCAGTTGTGCCCTAAAATCTCCCTCTGCTGGCCTCCATACTATAGCTCTACCCAGGATGACTGGAGGGCCTGGATCCCAGCTCACTTCTCTGGCTAGTAAGTACACAGACTTGGGCAAAATATAGTCTCTCAGCCTGTTCCCACCCCCCACCCCCCTTTATGTGCACATGAGTGTGTGTATGTGTGTGTGTGTAAAGGCTACAAGTAAAAGCTGGATGCCTTCCTCTATGACTTTTTACCTTAATTTTTGCAGGCAGGATCTCTCTTTGAACCTACAATTTGCCTTTTGGGCCAGAGTGGCTGGCTTAACCACCCCAGGTTCTGCCTGTCTCCTCACTCTCTTCCCCTCACTCCCTGGGTAGCAGATGTATGCTGTTAGCTTTCTAGTTGGCTGAATGAATGTAGGAGAGCGGGGCCTAAAAATAAGGCAAACTGAAGTTTCGTGAAACAGTCAACTTTATTTAGAACATCAGACACATCCTGTGGGAGGTCTTCAGGACACAGGGATGGACCCTTAAAGGAACTGTCCATCCTTCCCTTCATCCCTTCCCCTCTCTCACTACAGGCTCTTTGGTGAGCCTCTTTCTCCACCATGTGATCACATTGTGATGTACTGCCAAACTGACCACAGACACAATGTACAAAAACCAATTAAAAGTCAACCTCAGTTTTAGTTGTCTTACTTTGTTACAACAACGGGATTCAAGGGAAATAAAAATATTATGCCACCTTTACTTTCTTTCCCTTTCTGTTCTAGGATTATTTGATGTCTTTTCTTACAGTCTGGTCTAAATCACTTTTATTCCATTCCCCCAAATCAGTGCTATAGAGAAAGACAGTTGACTAGGCTTCTGTCTGATAATGGACAGGCAGCCTCAGAACCCTGGAGTTGGTGGGAAGACTGGTTTAAGCTAAAGATACTTATGATCCCACTTATAGAAAGAAACTTCTGTAAAGTGTTAGAAATGGCACCTCCATAAATCCTCCTCATTGTGGCTTTCATTATCAGAAAAGACACTGATGAGTAAGCTTATGATGGATAGTCTAGAGTTGGGGGTGGTGATCATAACAATGAAGAAGTTGAAAAGACCATTTGTATCTCTATGAGCAATGATCAGAGAGGCAAGGGAGACTGGAAACCTGTGCTGAACCACACCAGAACTCACTGGAGCCCCTGCTATGGAAGTGCTCTAGAGTAATTGAAGGTTGCCTGTGACTCATGATACTAAAACACACATACACTCCAGGAAGGAGATTCAGAATGCTAATGAGACACCTAACAATAAAGTTGTATCTAGAGCTAGATAAAGCCAGAGCATGTCTGAGAAAGCCTATAGTATGCAAATAGGCCAGAAAGCCCTCTAAACATAACTTAGAAGCTCTGACCTTTGTACAGTATTTGTTGTCAAGCTTCAGGATATCTTTCTTCTCTGTACTAGCCCATTTCCCCTTCATAGTCTATTCTTCCTTAGTGAATTCTCTCATTTTACTCACTACCACCCACTTATCTCTGTCCAATTCCTTCTTTCTGAGATACAAGATGTTGACAATCCTCTAGAGGTGCTGGTCCCCAACACCCACTGATCCCTCCATCACCCAATTGTCTCTTTTTAAGTTAGTAGGTCATTTGTTTCCTGAATCACTTTCCAACACTGTGTACTTTGACTTCACCCAAGATACCTATTTTCTCATTTTCAGTTTCTGGAAATGTTGGACTTATCATTTATATCCTGCCTCATCTGTCAATTGGTTACCTATTCTGTGAACATCTGGTTCCTCATTTAGTAATGGAAGCAATCATGTTGTGTGGTTGTTTATACAATAACTCAATAGTCTATGTGTCATAAATGATGCTAAGGGTAGTCTCTACTCTTGCCCTGGCTGTCCCAGCCACAGGTGATCTTTGATTGCCCCGTCCACTGTGTTTCTCATCCTATATTTGCTTCATATCACCACAGCTCTGTTATATTTCAAAAATTTGCTTCATATCACCACAGCTCTGTTATATTTCAAAATGTTATAGTTACGCTGGAAAATTGGTTGACATTGGTATTTATTTATTCACTCAGGGAAAATTCACTCGGTATTATGCATTGTATTTCATAATACGACGGGGGTGGGTAATACAAGGATGGTAAAGATTAACTTGCTGTTTTCAGAAAATGTACATTGTCTAATTAGCATCACCTGCTATCAAGAGCCCTGATGAACAAATTGGCAGCATGGAGGAAGGGGGAGAGGGAGTTTTGAAAAAGAGAAGGGGAGAAGAGGAGGAGGGAAGAAGACATGAGGGACCAGGAAGATTGAGTCAGGGGAAGAATAGAGAAGAGCAATACCTTAACAGAGGGAGCCATTATAGGTTTAAAGGGAAATCTAGTACTATGGATATGTCCAGAGATTTACAAGGATGATACCAACTAATAATCTAAGCAATAGGGGAGAGGCTATCTTAAATGTCCTTCCCATATAATGAGATTGATGACTACCTTATATGCTATCCTAGAGTCTTCATCCAGTAGCTAATGGAAACAGAAGGAGAGACCCACAGCTAAGCACTGAGCTGAATACCTGGGATCTAGTTTTAGAGAGGGAGGAGTGATGAGCAAAGGGGTCAAGACCATGCTGGGGAAACACACAGAAACAGCTGACATGAACAAGGGAGAGCTTATGAACCTCAGACTGACAGCTTGGAAACTATCATAGAACAGAATGAGGGCCCCTGCATGTTGAGTGTCAATTAGGAGGCCTGAGCAGTCTATGGGGCCCCTGGTAGTGGAACAGTATTTATTCCTAGTGTACAAATGGACATTGGGAGCCCATTCCCCATAGAGGAATACTTTCTTAGCCTAGACACACAGGGGAGGACCTAGGCTACTCCAAAAGATGCCACAGACTTTGATTATCCCCTATAAAAGGAATCACCCTTTCTATGGAGCAGAAGAGGAATAGGATGGGGGTTTGTGGGGGGCATGAGAGGAAGAGGGAACTGGAATTAATATATAGAATAAGATTGTTTCTAATTTAAATAAAGAAAAGGAGAAAAAAGAAAAAAAGAGAGAGAGAGAGATAGAGCCCTGTTGAGAGCCCAGAAGGGATGTTTGTCTCTGCTCAGGCTTGAGGATAGCATCCCAAGGTGACACATCTCAGGTGAAGCCAGAAGAATAGAACTGAGCAGGTGCTGGTAGGAGTGGGCATTGTGGCAGGTTGTTTCACATGCACAGAAGAAGAAGAATTTCATATTTTGTGACTTCCAAGAACAGAATGACTACAATCTTAGTTTTGAAGAAGAACTGGAAGGAGGTAAAGCTGGGGAGATACGCCAATGTTGGATTATGGGGGGATTTTCAATCCTGGATGATTGAGTAATGTGCTTCTAGACATTATAAATAATGGACACACATGCTTTGGTCTTGGAGTGTCACAGTGAGGAAGCTGACTACAGTAAGACAGCAAAGCCTCACATTACCAGAGTTTCTGTGCCTCTTAGAAGCTATGGGGTGAGCCATGTGGCGAATCTGGGCTGCACTGATTAATGAACAAGCATTCTTTCTACCTGTACCCCACTGCCACAGTTTTACATTGATGTCTTTTAGTCTACACCAAACAAAACTGTTTTCTCTGTTCACAAGAGGCCACCACCTTGTCCTCTTGTTCCTTTTCTCACATTCCCAAGGTACCTTCTCCATCCCTCAGCACTTGCGATAACATAAAAATTCATAAAAATCCAGAGTAACCAATAGGGAGACAGTACGAGAGAGGTGCGGTCTCAGATGGGTAGTGATTGGCCAAATATGTGAGGAACAAGAAACCCACTCTGTGGAAGAAGAGGAAGAACTCCTACCTTCTACTGTGACTCTTGATGTCCACCATCAGGCGAATCGAGCCCCGCTCAGAAAGCATCAGTTTGCTCTCAAAGGAACTGTGTTCATTCAGAGTTCTGCTGGCCACTCCAGCCCGTTCTGTTCTTTCCTCAAACCTTGAATCACAAACTCCTGGAAAGTACTGCATGCAAGTTATGTCACTTTGTCTCATTGCTTACCTCCTTTGAGGGGGGAATGGATTTAAACAATTTTTCTTCTTCTGCTGCTTCCTCTCCTCTGGCCCAAGCCCATGTCAGCTTGAGGCAGAAACAAAGACTCTTAACTTCAGGATCTGTTGTCATGGCACAGTTGATGGACCCAAAATATTAAAACAAACAAACAAACAAACAAACAAAAATCCCCAACCCTATGAGCAGTGGTGACACCGAAGTGGAAACTCAACACATTGTCCATGTCAGCTATTTATGTAGCTGGGTGTTTTGTTTTGTTTGTCAGTGTTCACTGGTGAAATTTTCTTCCCAGCCTACTTGGTGTGGTTCTTGCTGAGTCTTATTTGTAAGAATATTTTCTCTGTATTTGTAAATTCAAATGTAGCGCTCCAATCACTGGGAGAGTGTGGCAGTACCACTCCTGGAGACAGGGGAGCATGGGTATTCTCAGGTCCTACCTGCTCTGTTTGCCCTTACATCTCTTCTCAGTGCCAAGTCATGGAGTCAGAGTTGGGCTCTTAGCTTGACTATGGAAAAAGCCTTTCAAATATGTCACTGTTCCTCCAATACATGTTGCAGCATACAATCTAAGTCCAGCTACCATCCCCACCCCGAAAACTGGAGTCCTGATGGTCTAGACAGCCTGGCCCTGTCTTTTCCAGCAGTCCCAGCTCTGTGCAGCCCATAAATGTGACCATAACTACTACCGTGACTAGGCCATGCTGAAATGAAAATCCCTAAGTGGTTTGTTGATATTGCTCAAAATCCTTCTTCACTGCATTCTTTGCATATTCCAATGTAATCAGAGACCCTGCTCAGGCCTTGCACTCACTGAACACTCTTGCCATAGACTGTAGCCTCCAGTAGCCTCTAGTAGCCTCCAGTAGCCTCCATAGACTGGCGCACATCCAGTAGCCTCCATCTCAGATATTTTCCCACTGCCTAAAAACCTAAGTGGATTTCTTCCAGAACAAATTATTTGCTACCTCCCCATCACTATCCTTTACCTCCAGCTAGGCTACCATTTTGTTATAGATCTTCCTGATTTCATATAGCTCTCCTTGTGTACCTTTCAAAGGCTTTGTTTGTTATTGGTGAGACCTTTTGATTAACACCTGCCTCCCCGCTGGGCTCCATCTTAGCACCTGTCTCACCTCATATCCACAATGCTATTATTGTGGAGGTGCCTAACAACTGTATACGTTCGATACAATTGGATATAAAAACAAATTTCAACAATGGCCAGAGAATGGGCATTGCCTTGTCACTCAGGGATTTATCTAGCTAAGAACCCGGACACTTCCTACTGGAATTAGCGAAAATGAAACACATTCAGATGTAAGAGGGCAGGACACACCTTGCTGTAGCCAAACTGCTCCACAGCAGTCTAAGGTAGGTCAGACAGATGTGATATCATATTGGTGATAGGGGTGGTGAACGTCATGTGGTGACAGTGTCTCTGAGACAACTAGAACATTTTCTATTCTGTTAGTGGGTTGGTTCAAAAGCACAGAGTGGCATTATTTCCCTCCTGAGCAGCCTACCTCTTTTTGAAGAAAACTGTTGTGGATTTCTCCCCCCACCCCACCGCCCATCAGAGTGAAGCTACAGACATTTATTAGTGTATTTTGTACAGATGAACTTTTGCTGCTCCATCCCAATTAGCCCTTGTCTTGTAAAATGCCTTGCCTGGGCAGCCCCTGTATGTCTGGAATATCTAGAAATGTCTTTTTCCTAAGCAAACAGTTTGAACGGGTAAATGTGTGTTTCTGGTGTGAGCTAGGGAAGCCTAGGGAGGGGAACTTAACTGGGCATTGAAATAGTAGCCTTCTCGCACTCAGGTCAGAACATCTGTCTCTGTCTTTGGGCAGATTTAGTTTAAGGCCAAAACAAATAGCTCCCCTTCCTTGAGTTCTGACCCCAGGGCCAAAACCCGGGAACTGAGCTAGTCCAACTGCCACTGCTGGGGAAGTCATTGTTTTTGCCAACCTTCTGGGAGCCCCAAATAATTAGCTGTGCAAAGAGCAAGCTGGAATCAGAACTCCCCTCCAGGCCTTTCTGAGTCCAGCCAAACAAACTGGCGGGGTGGGGGTGGCGGTGCAGATTGAGACAAGCACAGCCCACAAAGGGGAGCAAGCTCCATTTTCTTTCTTCCCCAGCTCTGGTCACCCAGACCTGGCTCCTAAGGTCTCTTGGCTCCCTATTCTCTTGGGGCCTCATCATGCTTAGCCAGAGGGACTTCTTTGTCTTAATTGAAGCCAGTGGGCCATACTGAGGAGAAAGTTGGCTGCCGTGTTTAGGGACTTAAAAGATTTGACCTGTGGTGGGAGGTATCTGTTTCTTCCAGAATTTTGGGTATTTTCAAAGAGAAGCAGCCAGAAATCTGGACTTGGGTGTGAACATGTTTATTACATTTCGTGCTTTATGTTGTCTATAAACAAACAACAGGGCAAGCAAACATGCTCTGTGAGGCTCTAAGCTGTACCATATAAGCCCCACATAATGCCCATACAGATGGTGTACATACTGTTTGCACCTGTGTCGGCAGGACTTTGGCCCAGGCTTTGCTGGAGTGGTAGTTAAATCCTGTTGACTGACATCCAAAGGAGACTCACACTTTGTTGCCATTCGCTTGACTTTCAAACAAAGGTACCATCCAACAATAGCAACAGTATTGCTGTCTGCCCAAGGGTTACTGGGCTTGGCACATTCTGAAGCCAGTAAGTGACAAGGTGAGGTGATGGCAGAGAAAGAGCTTCAATAGGATAGGGTCTATCATCAGGAGATGGGGGCTTCTTGTGCCGAAAGGGACATCTGGATGCAGATTTAAAGGTGTGTCTTTAGAAGTGGTGGTCACAGACTGATGTCTTGGTGCCAGCTCACAGGTGGAGGTCTAAACAAGACCAAATGACACACTTCTGATCCTAATAACCTACTTATGAGATGAGATCCTTTGCAGTTCTGTAAACCCCAAGAGGGAAGCCATCCTTTCTTCAGGGCATTCAGGGAGCTAGGCCTGAGGTACAGGCTTAATATTCACGTTAGTGCCTATGGCTTGCTATAGAGTGTGTAGTAGGCATGTTAAGAGTGGGTGTGCAGCATGACTTTAGAGGCTGTAAATTTTTTCTATTGCTGACATTTTCCTAATACAAATGAAATCCAGAACTTAAGAAAACCAACCCAAGTTGGTTGCCTAGGTGAGCAATGAAGGAATCCTGATTCAGGTTGCAATGCCTTCAACACTGATTTGTAATCCCAATGCTAGAATCTCTCTACCACTCTGTGGGCTCTGGCCAGAGGACAGAATGGGCCCTGCAGAGCTTAATTAGCCCTTCTAGAAAGATGCCCAGCTTGGCCTATTGTCTGGCCCTTCCCTTAACTCTTCCCCAAAATATATACAGGGTGAAACAGGCACACAGGCCATCTCCTTCTACTTCTGCACAGCATCCAAAGCCATTCTATCTTTCTTTTCCTTCTTTCTGAGGTAATTGTGATCATCATGATGGACTAACATGTGGTATCTTTATGTGATAGTACGTTTGTCTACATTTGGGCTGTTTGCTGGGACTCAGCACTCTGAGCTGTGGCTCACAGAATCCTTGTTTCAGTTCCTCAACTAAAGGCAAAGTGGTGACTCACTGGCAGCTTAGTATACAATGAAAGCCACAGCTCCTAAAGGCGGAGTCTTTTCTTGTGGCACAAGTACTTGATTACGGTTTTTGAAGCATAAGTATTGTTTGGGAGACACAAAAGCCTACCTATTTTTACCAAATGGGGTAGCTCCCCACAATAGATGTCATTTGGTGGACTCACATATGTTAATTCTTTCAGCTACTAGGGGATCCTTTTAATCAGAAGTGGACGGTAGGAACAGAACAACAGAACAACCAACCTGTATGTCCTTGCCCTGCTTTCTGTGGGTGCCACTTCTCAATGTCCCTTTTGATTTTCCAAGCTGTAATCTCGGTTTGAAATCCATATTTTTCTTTGACTAAATTGTTCCCTGATAAAGGAAGGCATTGAAAGCTGGATGTTGGTTTTGCAAAATGGAGAGGGGTGTTTCTAAAGAAAGTTTTAGTAAGCAGTACTAAGGCTCCCAAAACCTTATGAAATGGCTGCCCCACACACATCCTCAAAATTTCAGCAAAGAAAAAATCAGCTCAGAGAGGTGAAATGATTTAGCTAAAATATCAGAAGTGGAAAACACTGCCACACTTTCTATACATCTTCTGAAGCAAATCAAAATATAGCTACAGTTAGGATATTTCACTGTCTCCCAATGTTTCAACACAATCACCTCCACGTCTGCCTTACACAGAACAGATGGCTCTAGGAGGAAATAAAGTCTTGTTAGGTTGGAGAAGAGGGAGGGGGGAGAGACCTTGTAGGCATAGTGATCACCGGCAGTACCAGAGCTGCAAGTAGACTTGCAGTCTACTGCAAGTACAGTTGTTATGAGTCGGTATTCCTACACAGATAGTGATAGATCTACAAAGCTCATGATCAGCTGAATCAAAGAGGTCAGTGCTTTGGGATGTTTCTCTGGCAATATGGAAAAGTGGGCTTCACTTGTGGAATTGAGCCTCTCTAACTTCTTCCATAGTCTGTCTGCTTCCAGCATCCTTAGCTGCAACTCTAGTCCAACCACCTGCTGGCAATATGAACATCTCAGATGAGGTTCCTGTCTACAAATGCCTTCAGTTACACTGCAACAGAATAGATCCACATTAAGAAATGCCAGCAGATTAGGAACAGGCTGGCAAGGTGTGGCAGGTATGGTGGCAAAAGCGAGAGGGGTACAAAAAGTCAACGGCTATTTTCAGGTCTGCCTGAAAGCATACTCCCTGATGCTCCTGAGAATGCAGGTAGATTTCTGTTCACTGTCCACTGAAGAGCACATGCTGCTGATAGCTGAGGTCAACAAGTCATCCATCCACCTGCAAGGTACCAGAGTGCAGGTCTCCCAGGACTTCAAGGATAACATAGCTTAGGTGCTTTCTTCTGCACAGAAGGGTGGAGTGAGGAGGATGCTTCCATGGCCTACAGTGGGCAGAGTCCATGGTCAGAATTCATTGCCAAAACAACAACAACAAAAAGGAGTGGACCTCAACCAGTGCTGCTAGGTAGATAACAGATAACGAACTAACCATGCATAGCCAGAGCCTTTTTTTTTTTTTTTTAGCACTGCATGCATTTTCCATGGTACTTGAGTTCTAGTTACAAAGGCCCATCCTCAGCTCTCACAGGGTATCTTTCTGGACAAGGATGGCTCAAAAGTTCAATCCTGAAGAAGGATGTTGAGAATGTCCTTAATATAGCTGACTGAATGCCGAAAAAGACAAATCATATTATACACATCTGCAACTGGGAAGGTGGCCTGCTATCTAACAGAAGTGTCCAGTGGCAGTGCAGTGGGGCTATCTGGGGCTTTTGGTTTGAGCTTCATGACAGGCTTACTACAGTGGTGAATGAGGGAATCTCAGGAGCTAAAAGAGGGATGGATAGGACTTCCTGGCTTTAAATGTGAATTCTAGTAATTTTCTGTTTATGTGGCCCTTGAAAAAGTATCAGACCTTGCAATCAGCTCATTCTCCTCTATGCAACAGTTACTCATCACAACTCACCTCAGGGATCCCACAAGGAGCACTCAACAGAGCCCTGAGGTAAGCCACTAAAGCAAATAAAAATTGACCTAAGCAAATGACAACAACTCTGTAGACCTCCAATACGTGTGCTAATTTTGCTGGGAATACTGGTGGATGTACCAAGAGCCTGGTATATACCAGGCAAGTGATCGACCACTAAACACTTATTTTCAGACAGATCTTCTCTAAACTGCTGTATTAGTCAGGATTCTCTAGGGGAACGGAACTGATAGAATGAATTTATACATATGAAGGGTATTTATTTATTAGAGTAGGGTACAGACTGTGGTCCAGCTCTTCACTAATGGCTGTCTACCAACGGAAGACCTGAGAATCTAGTAGAGTCTCAGCGGGTCTTTAGTATACCCCAGAATCCCAAAGAAGTAGGCTGTAATGTCAGTGAAGGAAAGCACTTGCCAATAGGAGCAAGAGCAAGCAGGCAAAGAGAACCTTCTCCTGTTCTACTCCCTACTCAAAAACTAGCAGCTTTTTATGTCCCTTGATATCTGAGCCAGAGTAACACACCCAAGTGGGTAATGCTCCATCTCCAGAATCTAAATAGGCCCACTAGACACTGTGTTTCTTTCTTGGTGATGGGAGTGGCCAGGTGCAATGACTCATCCTTCTCTGTAGAAGGAATGTCTCTGCATACCCCACACTATTGGACTCCTAAGAATTTCACTGAGGTGGAAGGCCCTTGAATTTTTATTTGATTTCTTTTCCATCTCCGATGTGCTTATTTGTTACCAGTGAGTCCAAAGTGGTTTCTACCTCCTGCTCACTTGGTCCAATCAGCATAATGCTGTCACTATTACCTGTATGATATTTCATGGAAGGAATATACAATCAAGATCCCTTCTAGCTAAGTTATGATACAGGGTTGGAAAGAAAATACATCCTCAAGGTAAAAATGTAAAGGTATACTGCTTGCCTTGCCAACTAAAAGCAATCTGCTTCTGGTGTTCCTTGTGGACAGATACACAGAAAACAGCCTTTGCTAGATCAATAGCTGCATACCATGTGCCAGGAGATGTGTTAATCTACTTAAGTAAGGACACCACATCTGGTAGAGCAGCTGCAGCTAAAGTCACTACTTGATTGAGTTTTCAATTAGTCAAATTTGTTTGTGATGATCCATCTGTCTTTGTGTACTGGCCGAATAAGGAGTTGAAGGGAAATGTGGTGGGACCCACCACCCCTATGCAATTCAAGTCTGTGATAGTGGCACTAATCCCTGAACTTCCTCCTAAGATGATACTGTCTTTGATTCACTACTTTCCTTGGCACGACCAATTCTAAAGGTTTCTATTTAGTCTTTCCAACTGTAATAGTCCTCATTGAACAGCTCAGGGAGCCAATGGGAGAATTCTGGCAACTTCTAAGTCTAGCTATTCCAATTACACATTCTGGGACTAGAGAAATGACCACAGGATGAGTTGGGGGCTCACACCAGACATCAGCTAAAACTCCATTAATCACTTGCTCTCCATAAGCCACTTCTTGGACTGGAGGGCTACAATGTTTCTTGTGTCTCTCAGAATCAACATCAATTCAGATCCAACAGATCCCAGAGAGTCTGATTATTTCCCTTCCAGTGCAGAACTGTTCTTGTAAGAGGCCCTAGGGTCCTTCTGACAGGGAAGGACTAGAGAAAGAATGACAGTAAAACCCTTGGGTATTTTACCAAGGTCCTTTCTCAGGGGAATCTGGCTGCCCCTTCATTCAAGCAGTTCTGGATCTTCAAACTGGCTGAGGTCTAGACATTGGTTCACCAGCCAAGGTTCTCTTTTACTATGATCCAATGGAGTCTTTGAGATTTTGTTCCACTTATACAGATCAAACAAAAATGCAGTGGGTTTCTTATCTTTTAATGTGTGGAAACACCATGATTGATTAGCCATGCCACCATACATGCCATGCCACCATAAAAATCACTTTGTCTTTGGGTGGAGGTAGCACACTTGAGGCCAGCCTGGTCTACAGAGCGAGTTCCAGGATATCCAGAACCATACAGAGAGACCCTGTGTCTAAAAAAACCAAACACACACACACACTACTACTACTACTACTAGTAGTAGTAGTAGCAATAATAATAATAATAATAATAATAATAATAATAATAATAATAATAAACAAACCCTCCGTAAATCCCTTTGTCTATGGTGCCTATTATGAGTCAGGCCATTATGGACATTGCTTTGTTTACACTGTCCATTATGATACCTATGATCATTTTGCCTTTGGTTATTCAATGTTGTCACCTGGCCCCTGTTACCTCAGGCCCAGGTAAACCATTGCATTTAATTTGTCCAAAGGAGCCTGCCAAACCCAATGGTCTAGCACAAGGCAAAGAGGGACAACCAAGTTCTAATGTGTTGATGCTCCTCTCACCAGTCCATAGGATTAATGAAGGCATGTCTTCTGGGCTTTCCCATTGTAGAGGATTAGGTCTTATACAGTGTACCCAATCTAGCACTGCAATCTCCCCGAGCCTTAAAAGGCCTTCAGCAACACTAAAGCAAGGGTTGCCCAAGCTCACCTGGAGCTCTTGATTCTCCAGCCTCAGCCTTCAGAGTCGGCAGGGTTAAAGACATGTACACTGCACTAGCTTGCAATAATCTTTACACAGTGGAGAAGTTTCTGTCAGTCTGCCTTATCAATCCTAATGCCCTGGCTTCTAACCCTAGATATAAGGCTAGACGAAGTTACTTAGTACTCAGACTGTGAGCTTCTTTGGAATAGAGCAGTCAGTATCTCTACATACTTTTTACCTGAGAGGCAGTAGATACTCAATCTTTGTTGATATTTTAGTCACTGTTCTATTGTACGAAGATACACCATGACCAAGGCATTTCTTACAAAGAAAACATTTAATTGAGAGCTTGCTTAAAGTTTTAGAGGATTAGAGGGTTAGTTTATGATCAATATAGTGGGAAGCAGATGGGCATGGCCCAAGAGTAGTAGCTGAGAGATTTATATCCTGATATTCAGGCATCAAGGAGAGAGAGGAGGGGGCCTGGCATGTGCTTTTGAAACCTCAAAGCCCACCACCAGTGCCATGCTTCCTCTAATAAGGCCACACTTTCTAATCCTTCCCAAACAGTTCCACCAAAAAGGGCCCAGCTATTCAAATACATGAGCTTATGGGGTCCATCCTAATTAAAGCTGCCACAGGCTCCCACTTAAAAAGCAAATGAATAAACAAAACAAGCAGAGATGGTAGGAAGAGGGACCTCTAAGAAATCTGAAAGTTACAATGCTATCAGTTTTCTTTAAATCAACACCACTGTTGTCAGATCTGTAAAACCAAGTGTCCTGGGACTTGTTGAAGGAAGTGTCAGTTCCTGCTAGGAGAAAGACCGACCAGTTTCTAGGTTCCTTTTCCCAGTCAATATTAAATTTTCATTTTTAAGAAAAGAATTAGGGTTTCTGCTTTGCATTTTGGAAGTGCTAGAGGTTGAACTCAAAGCTCCCATGTGATGGGAAAGTTTCCTCAGCCTTGCCTGGCAGCAACTTTGATACATACGATGATGAGCTGGCTTGCTTAGCCAAGCTCACACAGCTGCAGGGTATGATTCTCCAACTTGAACAGCCTCTAAGAGACAGCTCTTCCTTAAAGGTGGCAAGGTAGACTCTTCTTCCCTGTTCTTGATTCAAATGTCATCTTTGTGGCCATGTGGAACAGGTTTGCTGAGACCCATAGGACTGAACCTGTGCTCAGTGCCTGGATCTGATGAAAAGGGCATCAATGGAAGACAGTTTTGGTTTAGGCTGCCTTAGTCCCTGGGCTTGGGCTTTCAGATCCCAGAGTGATTCAGAGGCCATTTCCTGGGCTTCCTGTAGATGCCACATTGTGTTTCAGGCCATTCACCCCATAACCCACATTACAGACTTGGTTGGAAAAATGATCTTGTTCACATAACCTTGTGGTCTCAGTGGGCTTAAAACTCTGTTCAGATCTGCGCAAGGGCAGTCTTTAATTCTGTGACCTGCCCCTCTCCTTCCCCCAGTGCACAGCCTCTGGAGTGTGAGTTTAGAAGCCCTTTGATCGTTGATTTTCCTCAGGGACAGTGCTCACACCAGTGTCTATCCAACAGTTGCTGTGTATTCTCGGGATGGTAGAAGTGATAGGCTTTAATAGATAGTTCAGTGCAATTTAATGACAGTGCTCCTCAAGCTGGTGCTCAAAAACTGAGCTTCTCAGTGGTCAAGTACCAAATACTAGTTCAGGGCCCATGGCTTTTAGGTTAGGAGAAAAATCAGTAAAAACAAGCTGCAATGCAGAAAGCAGCTGTGGGCGTCCACCCTACTATGATGCAACCTCCTTCCAGCCAGCAGTACCACATTGAACTTTTTAGTACTTTGCCAACTCCCCCTTTTCAGTTCTTTTGTTACATTTAAGGCTTCACAGTGATATGAAAAGCCACCCTGGCTCCTCCATCTATTAAATAGAAAACATATATGAACAAATAGAAGAATTGCACCATATAATACAGCTGGAATACAATGTTATCATCACCCTGCTCCGAGCATTTCTCAGGATGGTTTACGTCCCAGCAGTTAATCGTTTGCTATTGTTGCTGTACCAACACAATGCTATTAGCACCACAGAAGATTGTCTTCATGTAGGCTAGCCAGAATTCAGATATTTGTAAATGGAATTTGAACAGTGGCCTTTCTTCACAATATAAAATTCAAATAAGTGTAACCGGTCATGGCCCAACTCTTGTTTATTAATTAAGGCTTTATAATATGGCACTGTTGTTGGGAGCTGTGGCTTATGCAAAGAGAAATACTAATTATATTCTGCATTTTCAGTAATAATGGGGCATTTTGGACAATGCACTTTATCCAGACAATGCATCCGGCTCACAATGTAGTGTATTAACAAGAAGGCTCTGTATGCTGAATGGGGACCAGAAAGGCGGTAGCATAAATTACACTCCTGGCCAGACTGGGGCAGGGGCAATATGTTACATGCTGCTAACCTCAGAAGGTCTCCAAACATCTTCTATGTGTGTTGTTGGACATTTCTTGAAATAAAGAAAGCAAGAGAACTGAGCAAATCATTTGGGTAATTTTATTTTCCCATTTTAATGCTTGCTGGGGCTTTAAAAGACCTTTTGCATCTCTGTGGGTTCTTTGCTTTCTGCTTTACAAAAACAGTCATCCTTCCAAAACCATTTTAGCAGCCTAGGCCATGTGTGATGATATCATCTCTGAGTGTTCAAGTAGGTTCCTTCTTCTCTGACCAAAATCTTCCATCTAGGTGGATCCCTCTTATTGGTGGGAGCTAGCTGTGTACACAGCATGTGGACTCAGGACTGTGCATAGGGGATGTAGAGGTGAGGAAATTGCTTATCCAGCTAAGGAGAGATACATACTGTAACACAAGGCTCAAACGACCACTGCTGTCCTTGGTCTTGCTTGTCATCTGTTGCCTTCTGATCATGTAGACTTCACTTATGGGCAGCACCTCTGAAAACAGATCCTTACAATGAACTTTCCTACCTTTGGGCTCATGTCAAGTTAAAAGGCTCCAACTAGTGGAAGATTAATCATTTATCTCAATAAATACTAGTAAGTAAACTTGGAATTACAGGTAATTGGTTTTTCAAAAATTATTCTTGGTGCTGATCATTTTGTGGCAAAGTTATTGCAAGTTGTTTTGTCCTGTCTGAGAAATCAGACGCCTTGTATGTTACTATACCCTGTATTCATTCATTCATTCATTCATTCATTCATTCATTCATTCATCCATTTTCAAACTTTTATTTTATTACATTAACAGTCTCAGTCAAGCCTTTAAATGTTTACAGATTTCAATGTGCTTTAAGAGGGCAGCAAAACCAGCTTCATCAGGCAATAAATATTGCATGATTAAAATTTAATAGTAAGGTAAACCTGCCATAGTCACTAAAGTGGTTACTTTTCTTCTCATTTAGAAGACTGTTGACTGTTCAGATTTAGAGATGCAGCTCTCTCCATCTTAATCCATCCAGCATGTAAAACACAGAAAGGTGGAGAAGCAGGGGCTGCATCTCTTGTATGTGCTCCTTCTACCAATGGGGGTGGCTGGGTCACAAGCTGACTTTGTTTCTTAATAGACAGTCAGAAAACAGTCAAGAACTACCAGGGTACTGTGTCAGAAATATTCTAAGGTGACACTCATGCTCAGCAAATAAAGGAAGCTGGGATCGGTGAATGTCTATCCAGTCTGCCGCCATCCCTGCTGACATCTTCAAACTACTTCCCTGCATGAGCATTTGCTAGATTGAAATGTAGTTCAAGAAGTGACTTCCTTCTTCAGTGCTCAGATAAACTGTTTTCCCTGCATATATGGCCATGTGGACCTAGACTTAATATTTCTGTAGAAAGGAACAAACATAGAATCAAAATTTCTTGTCTAGCAAGAATAGGCAATTAGACTCTTTCATAGAATTATTTTTTTCTTAGCATACAAAGCAGTGTGCTTCATTGTGATAATTTCGTGTGTATGTTACTATATTTTTTCCTTATCAGATAGACTCTGCATTGACTTGAAGTGTATGCCCATGGCCTGGAGGGACATAGCACTCAACTAAGTTGATAGGAGACAGGCCCTCAACCTCGAACATCTACAGTTCAGGAATGACTGGAAGGGACAAAGGGTTCACAAATGGAGCTCACAAAGGCCTCATAGGCTAAACATGTAAAAGCTACAGAAATAAGATTGCTTATGGTCAATGGAAGGTAGTGAAATCTAAGAAAACAAATTGAAGGAAGGCATTTCACGAGCAGTTTCATAAAGGAAGTAGATGCATGGATTGGTGGAAAGGATGAGTACATAGGGGACGGATAGTATGAAAGACCACAAAAAAAAAAATCTTTGTTTGTATCTTAGTTATTGTTCTAGTACTGTGAAGAGACACCCTGACCAAGACAATTCTTCAAAAGAGAACATTTAACTGGGGGCTTACTTGAGTTTTAGAGGGTTAGTTTATGATCAATGTAGTGGACATGGCCCTAGGGTAGTAGCCAAGAGATTCCTGTCCTGCAGCACAGAGGAAGAGAGAGAGAGAAAAAAGAGAAAGAGAGAGAGAGAGAGAGAGAGAGAGAGAGAGAGAGAGAGAGAGAGAATAAGAACTTGGCCTTAACTGGGCTTTTTTATGTAGACAAGTGGGATTTATTATATATGCGTTTTAAAGATGAATTATAACTACTTTAAAAGTAAACAGACTTGATAGTATCATTCACAACATGTACCATACAGAACATGCCAAATTCACTTGGGATTTGGGGTGGCCATTCATTTTAGCTAAATGCCTTTATCTAAAGGAAAAAATAAGCTTTCCCAATCTTTAAAGCAGGAGGTTGTTTTCCCCTTGGAAGGAAATGTTTGGGTAATAAGACCCGCCGCTGGGAATGTGTTTTACTTAGTGATGACATTTCAAAGCTATGGCTTTTTGTGAACTGGGCTTTTGAAACTTAAAATCCCATTCCCAGTGATACACCTGCTTCAACAAGGCCACACCCTCTAGTCCTTCCCAAACAGGTCCACTATCTTGGAACCAACCATTCAAATTTAGGAGCCTATGGGGCCATTCTCATTCATACAACCACAGTTGAGTGGTATAGATCAGAAGTCTTGATCTGTCAGCTCATTGACAAAAGCATAAACAATTACCAAGTGGTAGCTATGCTAGAACACAAAAGTGAATGTATTGGGAAATAGGAGATACCACACACACAAAAACATAGAAATTTGCAGAAATACTGGAGATTTTCCGTAAAAATACGAATTTTCATTCTGTATAACAGTTCACTGATCTCACAACACTGTGTCTAAATTCTAGTGTGACCCCCAAAAGCTGTTAGTGAGCAATCAGTGTCACCATCCCTGGACATCTGACCTAACATGTCCTTCTCCCTGATGTCTCCCAGCATGGAGATCAGAAGTTGTTGTCACACCTGATGTGTACACTGTGAGAGTAACTCTTTATACCTATGTCTCTAGGAAAGTTTGGACAGAGGAAAGCTGCTTTGAGACATTTCCATCTCAGGGAAGGGTAGCATTGGGTGAGGAGGAGTGTGCTTAATATGCAAGGTGGAATGTCATGTCTGCTCCTCTTAGCTTGGTGGCTTTGCAACTGTTCATTCTGCCTCACAGTTCAACAAGCATTTTGGTTTGAAATCCTCACAGAGGGGATAGAGAGGTTCCAGACAAAATTTACCAAGGGAATAGAGAATTGTAGAATATCCCAAGCTATCCAGGATAGAAACCACTGTTTTGATCTCATGTTCTACAAAGACTTGAGGTAAACAAGGACATGGTATACAATAGAATTTTGCTTGGATCTGTGGGAAAGGGTGGAGAACTGAAGGTGAAAATGAGCTCTAAATAGAAAGTTAATGATCCTTGGAAAAAGAAAGTCAGTATAACATTGTCAAAAGCTGGAATGAAGTACAAGTACTGGACTAGATAATAGGTCGAGTTTGAGGACTGATATAGCTAATCTCCTGGTATGCATCTCAGGGTGTCCTGCTGCTCAGATCAGAGAAGTGCTACACAGCTGGTTACACATGCATGAACTTAGTGCTGGTGGGAGGATTTTTGAACTTATCTGCAGGTTTACATCAATGCTTTGGCTGTGTTATGGAAAGCGAAACTGAGGTTTCCCTATCTGTTTCCTTGTGGACAAAGAATACACCTTTTTTATCACTATTCCCATTGATCAAATGATTTCATGCAGGGTTCCATTTATACACTACATTTACATGGCATTTTAGTAATAGGACAAATGCTCCTTGGTCTCCTGGGTAAGTTTTATTTTCTGGAGTCACACGGTATGTTATCTTTGCTTTCCTATAACAATGCTCCTGCCTCATCCACATTTTATATGGATATAGTTTTCTAACCATACAAACTACACAACAGCATCACAGTAGAGTCACTATCTGTCTCCATTGCTGTTGGCTGGACTAGTCTTATCATAATTATGTCTTCACCATTGCCTTCCTGGCTTCTTCTCTATTTCCTTCTTGTTTATCTCAGTATATGTATAAAAGTGTATTAACATTCCCATACACTGGATTCTCTAGGGGGCCAAGCCCTATATTAAATTTTACTTCCTAAATATAGGAAGCGAGTAGAGGGACCAGGCACATTTCGGATGCTGAGTTTTTATTATATTGTGAGCTTTCCCTCAGCACTTTAGAATCCATCTTTCTCAATATGGGCAGGAGTGGGGAGACTGAAAGGGAAATTGTTTTCTGCATTCTCTGTAATGGTTTTTATTTAAGAATGATAAAGCAATACTTGCTAAGCCCAGACCAGTTCCACAACAGACACTGCTGAAGATCCCAGGGGAAGCACAGGGATGTTTCTGTATTGGGAAGAAATAAACCTCAAAATGTTATTTGGTGTATAAAGTTATTATAAGTATATTGAAGACAGCCTTGCCTAGTGTTAAAATAGGAAAGAAAGACAACTTGGAGTTGGGCTTCCTGTGTTTAACCCTTGTGTGTCTAGTTTCTGATAATCTGAAATCATAGAGAGATATCACTTAGACGAGCAGAGTGCAGGGTTCAGATGCACACTCTTATCTTAGACAAATATGACCTCGTATATAAAATAGAAGTAAGTATACCCCCCCTCATAAGCCTTATATTTGGAGCACATAGAGAGAAGGTCATATAATGCAGGAAAATGGATGTTAGGTATTATGGAGTAATTTCAGAGCTCACTACAGAGGAGGAGAATTAGACCTGAAGTAAGGAACCATGACCTTTCTACTACATAGATGCTTAAACTTGCAATAGTCAACTGACTGTTCCAACTATATTTTATCCCCTGAAAATTGACCAGACTTGTGGTCTAGATGTCTGGATCTGAATTTGTGAGAGTGCAATTCTCAGACATCTGGGAAAATGCTCCAAAGTTCCGGTGCTGTATAATTTCATTCTATAAAAAGCTATTTTTGACTTCCCTATAGGTAGAGAAAGGGTAGTTTTGAAAATTTTTGACTTTTCATTGTATTATTAATTCATGATTCCCTAATTCTCTGTCATTGACTTCCTATCTGTCCCTAATTGAACTTAGGCCTTCAATAACCTAGTCATTAACATAATTTCAGGAGTGTGACAAGAGTTCTGAGTTACCAGATCAATCTTGATATCTTTTGTGATTAGATTCAAGCTATTTAGTAAATTAGAAGAAGACCTACTCTATTGTCAGCAGCTTGACAAGAAATGGGAATGTCATCTACTGGTGCTCAATTTGGGATTATCTAGCTTTGTACAGTTTCTATGTGTGCTTCATAGAAAATTGTTACACCAGGCTAACACAGTGGATAAGAGTGCTTTCTGGGCAAGTCTGAGGACTTGAGTTCAAATCTCCAAAACTTTTATAAAAAGCTAGGTGTCATATCCATGCATGTGGAACTCCAGAACTGTGATAAACAAAGAAGGAGCCTCACTGGACTTGCTCTCAAGCCAAACTCTAGGTTCAATGAGAGAACATGTATCAAGGAACTAAGCAGAGAGCAATGAAGCAGGACATTGAAGTCCTCCTCTGGTTCCTGCACACACACAGGCACATATGTGTACACATATGTCACGCCCCTCAAACAAAACTACTTAAGTTCCACTGTCCAATAATGACCTTCTCTCAATTTATTTCCACTTTTTCTTCCATCCCTGGAGTTAGTTTAAGGAAAATTACTCTGTAGCAATGAGTTCCAGCATCATTATTTGCTAATGTGGAAATATTGATTCTACCAAACCACTTTCTCAATGGAATATTATATAATTAAGTTATATGGAGTTCTTGTAGTGAATACATGTTGAAGACAGGCACTTATAAAGAATTAATTGCCACAATATCAATAGTGACATTGATTCTTGATATAGAATACTTACTATATTCCAAAAGTAACAAGAATAAACATGTAAAACAAACAAAAAGTATACAAACTCTTTTTAAGAAAACATATGCTATTAGTCACACACCTAATTTCTATGTATTGGTATTGGTTAGCTTACATAGTTAAAAGTATATGAAACTATTGCCAGAAGTAACTGAAAAGATCTTGAAGACTTTATATACAAAAGAAGGGAGTAGGAACCAAATATGACATCACAGATAAAAAGCAAATCACAACAGATGGAAGATGAAAGTAGAAAAGG
The DNA here is from genome assembly GCF_943737965.1 of Phodopus roborovskii. NCBI lineage: Eukaryota > Metazoa > Chordata > Mammalia > Rodentia > Cricetidae > Phodopus > Phodopus roborovskii. The sequence goes on along the minus strand of NW_026125452.1, from coordinate 19,965 downwards.
TAAAGATTACATAAAACACAAAACCATAAATCTGCTGCAGGCTATGTCATGTGGTGGCTTCATAGCTATGAGGTCAAGAGCAAAGTGTTCCAATGAAAAAGAATACCAAGACATCATCCAGATTAAAACTTTCATGATTCAAAGAATACCACTGATTTAAAAGAAAAATCAACAAATGACAGGAGGTTCTTTTCCTCAAATAATATGCCTGAGGAGGGATTTGTATACACACACACACACACACACACACACACACACACACACACACACGAAAAGAAAAAGACAAAAAGAACCCATTTGAAGTGGTTTTCAAATGGGTAAGTGATCTCTGAATTTATACTTTATAAATTGTTCATAATTGTTCAATAAGATCTCATAAAATGTTCATCATCACTAACCATCAAGGAAGTACTGACCAAATCAATGAGAGAATTGTCATACAAATATAATATACAGAAAATCAGAGCCAAAATGGTTAGAAAGAATGTGGAGGAATTAGGATCCCACTCTCTGCAGATGGGAGATAAACTAAATCAGTTAATATTGAGAAGCAAAGTCTTGCTTAGAAAGTCAAAAGTAAGTGTAAGCTAGCAACTCCGTTCCTAAATGTCTACCCGAGACAACCAGTAGTGTGTACACACAGAACTTTATAAAGTTTCGCAGTAACACTATGCATGCTAACACAAATAAGAAAAGTACAGTTCCCTGTACACTGCTGAAGGAACAATAACTGATGGTGCATGCATTAAAAAGAAATGTAGGAGGAATACATGTTACATCGGGGTGAACTCTGAAACTGCTAAGTGAAAGATGTTTAACAAAAGACCATGGACTATGGGATCCATTTATCAGACCACTCATAGTAGATAAGTCCGAGGCTAAGGAAAGGACACTTCTAGGCTCTGGAGGTTGGAGAAAATAGATAGTGACTACTAAATGGCATGGAGTTTCTTTATAGAGTGATAAATGTGTTCAAAAAGTGTTTGTTAATCAGTTTCACAATTCTGAATATACCAATTAGAAGTATTAGTTATATGGTGTATTAAATATATTTGAAAATAGTCCTTATAGAAAGGCATGCCAAACAGTGTGTGCTCTGTGGAAGAAGGATGAAATAAGCTAGAGTAATTACTTGTCTGGTTACTACCACCCACAGAATGTCACCGTATCTGACATTAGTGGCCCATAGTGTGTAGTGAATGGGAGTGTGAGAGAGAGAGAGGTCCTGGAACTCTCTGAAGGGCTGTTGGGACCATAAGTTGTTCTCCCAGGAGAGTGTGTTGCCTGGTGAAAAGATACAAAGAACAAGTGACAAAGGGAAGAGGTATGTGTCTGAAGGACACCAGAGCTGAGCCCTAGGAGCTTTACTCCAGGCAGAGCAACACTTTTGTAACTGCTCAAGTCATAGATGTGATGAGTGAGAAGTCCTTTCTACCAGGGAAGCTCCTGATACACCCTGGCACTTGGTCTCTACTGGAGGTTGGTCTGCACATACATATGCATATTCCATTCCAGAAGGAAAGTGTGTGTTTAGCATAAACCATGTCGGTTTAGTGGGTAGGTACAGTGGCCATACTGCCATTTAGGGACATTTTTAAAATCAGTGTTGGAGACTGTTTTCTAGATCAGCTTCCAGATGTAACTTCATGTACAAAAATTTTGGCACAGGCTAGTTCATGCTTACTCTGGCCTAATATTCTCTGTGACAAGTCCACATCTGCAGAAGATCTTAGAAAAAAAATCCTGGGGACCTTGGGAGCAGAGTTGCTCTACACATGACAGCACCTCAATAAAGCAGAGGGAAGGAAAAAAAATCAGAGGACATTTTTGCTTATGTTCTTGCCACGACAAAGGGGATAATAGTGTTTGTTATTAGTCATATTTGGTAGAGGTCATAGATGCTATGAACATTGTACAGTGGCCCTCTGCAACAGAGAATTGCTTAGGTCAGTGGTTCTCAACCTTCCTAATGCTATGACCCTTTCATACAATTAACCCTCATATTGTTGTGACCCCAAACTATAAAATTATTTTCATTGCTACCACATAACTGTAATTTTGCTACTTTTATGAATCACAATGTAAATATTTGTCAAAGGAGTCATGACCTATAAATTGAGAATCACTGGCCTACATGAACATGTCAGGGGCAAGATTGAGCAATACCACCTCAGGGAGTGTTCAGAGGAAAAGCAGAGCTCAGAGAGTTACATAGTAGATAGAGGAAGACAAGAGAGGTCACCTGCACATAACTCACCAACTTCTGTGCCTGCCCGACCCGTATTCCTGTCTTATTGATTGACATCTGTGACTTGAAAATTGCATATCATGAACTCTGCTTCAGTGGCGGAGGGGGTGAAAACAGATGCTCAAGGGAGGCAAGACACCTTGAGTATCTCTCTTGCCTTAATGTCTCCCTTGCCTTAAATGGGGTTGCTTGTTCAATTATTGAATCTGAAGCAATGTGTGAGGACAGAAATACCAGCCTTCATGTTCTCATGGCTGAATTCCTAATAGCTGAGAATAATGCTTGCCTGCAACGTCTATGAGGCCCTCCTGTTTACCACTGCTGTTTATAGCTTCATTTTCTTCCTTCCCTTTTCATAATATCTTTCAAAGTGGAAGCTAATGTGAATGTCGGTGCTCTCTAACTCCTAACTGGTACATCTAACACCATCAGATTAAATTAATTCGAACTATTAAGCATGAAGTACATGTTGCTGTGGAATTTGGTCTAGATGTATTACAGTTAGTTTAATTGTTATGGCTAATCATTGATTGTGGTTTCTCTGGGTGCTTGAAAGAATAATAATAACAACAATAATAGTAATAATAATACTCTTTTTTAATGGTGCCTTCCATTTGAGGACCTTGTAAAGCCTTCATCCTGGAACCACTTATTGAAAAGTTGTCATTATCTGTGTATCTCATTTGGCCGTGGCTCAGAGAGGACTATGCCAGTGAGTGATTTTAACAGCCAAGAAAAATTTATATTCATGAATCGTGCTACCTTTTTATTCATTTATGTTTTTCTGCAATTTGCCAGTATGGGAAATTAGAAAGAGGGGGAATTTATCTCACCAAGATATTATTTCCATAGAGATGCCCTATGCATTTCGTAACAATCCCAAGGCTTTTGTGCTGACTTTGTATTGGCTTTGGCTTGGTATTAATTGTAAGTGGTGCTCAGACTGCACTAGACTTGAGTGTCATTAGTTTTAGACAAGATTGTTTCTCTTTCTCTTTCTCTCCCTCTCTCTCTCTCATGTGTGTGTGTGTGTGTGTGTGTGTGTGTGTGTGTGTGCGTGTGTGTGTGCGTGTGTGCGTGCGTGCATGTGTGTGTATCTTAAGCCCTTAAAACTGAAAAAATGTTTTAAATATTCTTTGGATATTTCTCATTGTTACATCACTTTTTGAAATCTTCAGAATGAGTAAGAATTACACAGCAGTATATCTTACTTATACATGTATTTGCAAGCATGGGGATAAGCCCAATGAAGTTCAGTGTGGTTATCTAGTATTCAGAATTCTTGAGTAGTAGAGGAAAAGGGCAGGTAAGGAGTGCTTACCTTAGTTCAGTTTTCTTGTTTCCTCACTGACCACTTAGGATATCTAAGTTTTGTTTTTAAGCAGTTAAAATTAATTGTTCCCATGAGGCAACCGCTTCATGGAAACAATTATGACTGGTTTATAATGCAATTATGATGAATTTTATAAAATTCACACTTAACTTTAAGGATCACAGCCCATCTCCCAGTGTTACTGTTCCCTTTCCTAATCATAGTTCGGGTGACTTGGAGTTCCTCTGGAAGCTTTCAATCTGCTTCAAGCCATTCAAGAAAGTATCCACCATCTGTTGCTGTCAAGAGGCCCAGGGGAAACAAATTGCTGGATTTTTCTTACATGGAATAGAAAGAAAACAGGAAGACATGCTGTCATCAAGCTGAAGAGGGAAAAAAGGACATCAAGGCTGAAGTTACAAGTCTACTAGAGGCTTCTGACATTCTGACATTTGTTTTGAAATGAAAAGGACACTCTGGTTACATTTGTATGTCTTAAAATTCCCTCCACCCCTGAGCTCCACCTCACCCCCACCCCCACCCCCACCTCAGGGATTCCCTCTGGGCAGGCACCTGTTCTCCCTCTCCCTCTCCCTCTCCCTCTCTCTCTCTCTCTCTCTCTCTCTCTCTCTCTCTCTCTCTCTCTCACACACACACACACACACACACAGCAGAAAGAAATAAAGAAATTTAAAATAAAACAATTCTTTTGCAGTAGTCAGTGGTAGGAGAGGGACCCAGCGGATATGCATTGTAATGAACTGGCTGGTCTTTGTAGTAAGAGTCTGGAGAGAAATGAGAATATCTTGTACTGGTATAGGGAAGGGAAGGCAGGAGCATGATCATACATTGAAGTCCTGAGGAGAAGGAGAGGAAAATGATGTTCATTTCCAGTTTTAATATTTTACTATTGTGATTCCCTAGTTTTTGCAAATGAGTTATTCTCCCATTGAGGGATCTCCTTGGATTTTTTTTGACATGCATATTCTGTTTGAGTACATTTGCAGAGATGCCTGCAAGTTTACATTTTTAATACCCATAGCACATGACTGGAAGCAATGAGGATATTGTAAAGAGAAACATGTGTTCCTTCCTTTGACTAACAGACTATTGAAACCAAGAGATTGCAATTCCCCAAGGACTCTTGTAGTAGGAGAAGGAAGGACTGGGGTCAGACAGAGGAACTTGTCTCCAGGAGAACTAAAAACTTGTTGGACTACTTAGCTGGAGAGCCTAGACAGTAATGGGTCAATGCTGGCTTACTGTTTAGTTATGCATACTGCTGGCATTCTATTTATGCATTAGAACTAAAGGGGGATTGGATTTGGGGTTCACTAGATTATTGCTCCATTTGCTAATGTGACCACATTGAATACATTTGCATTTTCTGATTTCACTATTAATATGCATATTTTAATGGGTTTATCGAGGATGTGTGGTGTGGCATAGTCTGCCTTCTGAGTACTGTCAAGGCACAGTCTGAGCCCCCTCCTCCAATTACAAGGGCACTTGAGGATTAATATATCAGGGAAGAGAAATAACTTATGATGTACCAAAATGTAACCTGAGCCTAAAGTTTTATCAGCCTCCAAACTTGAAAGCTATAGCCTAGGAAGGTTGTACACATGGCTAAGAAATTTGGGATTTTGCAGTTGACACTCATTGGAAATATATAAGTTGAGAGGAATCATCAGAAATCTTCGGCTGTTATGCTGGAATATCTCAAGACAGAATGATGACAGCCTACATGTACAAGTTCCATCACTAGTAATGCAAAATCAAAATGAAGAAGAAAAGAGAAAAGAAAGTTTCTCCTATGGCTTCTGCATGTGTTTCCTTAAAAGTACTTGCTTTGCTCATTTTAGATCGATTAAGGGAAAGCTAGACTGTGGAAAATACAAGAAGAAAATAGGCACCCAAACTCCGTAAGTTAATCGAGATGCTTTATTAGATCATCTGCCTTGTAATGAGGACAATAATTGGCTCTTATTTAGTGCTTCCTGCCCAAGCATCCCAAGGCACTACTCTAATAAGCATCATCTTTCTTTTGGAGCCAATGGGACCTATGGAGAGAAGCTGAGGGATGTGATACTTGTGTGTGTGTGTGTGTGTGTGTGTGTGTGTGTGTGTGTGTCGTGTGTGTGTGTGTCGTGTGTGTGTGTGTGTGTGTGTGTGTGTGTGTGTGTGTGTGTGTGGTGGGCAGGCTCACTGCTTTGTAGGATCCTAGATTCTTCTGGATTCTTCCATTACAGTTTGGGAACACTCCTGGACATTTGCATTAACTAACTGACCTGTGTCCATCAGCATTTCCTTTAATATTCTCTAGGCTGACCTTTTCCTCCTGTGTGCAAAGCAAGGATGCATTGCTGGAGGAGGGCTATGAGAACTCACTCAGCTCTGTGTAACCCATTCTTTTCCAACTTCATTTGACCCTGCAGTGACATGTGTTCTCTTCCAAGTTATTTTTATTAATTAAGATTTTGCCAGCTGGATCACAGTTTTACCTCCCTCCTCGCCTTCCAATCACCCCCCCCAATCTCTGCTCTTCCCCATCCACTCCCTCTCTCTTCCCTTCAGAAAAGTACAGGTCTCCCATGTATATCAGCCAGCCATGGGATGCAACTAGAGTAGTCACCTCCTCTCCTATTAAGACTGGCAATCCAACAAGAGAAGAGTCCCAAGAATAGGCAACAGAGTCAAAAGATAGCACCCTCTTCCTCTGCTAGGAGTCCCACAGTAAGACAAAGACACAAAACTATGACACAGATCAGTCTCATACCAGTTCTCTGATGGATGGTTCAGTGTTTGAGAGCCAGGTCAGTTGACTGCATGTGTTTTTCAGTGGTGTCCTTGGTCCCTTTGGCTTCCGTAATCCTTCCTAACTCTCTTCCACAGGATTTCCCAAGGTCTCCTAATGTTTGACTATGGGTCTATGCCTCTGTTTCCATCATTGCTGGATGAAGCCTCTCTGATAATAATTGGTCTGGACAGCAGTCTATGTGTATAGTAGATTATAATTAGGAATCATTTCATTGACTTTTTTCTTTATTGCCATTATGTTTGGTTCTAACTTAGGACCCTGAGCTGTCCAGTGTCTGGGTCCTAACCTTCCAGGCATTGTCAGGGGTGGGCTCCCTTTCATAGTATGGGCTTCATGCTGGACCAGTCAATGGTTGGCCATTCCATTTCTATACTACCTTTGTCCCAGCATCTCCTTTAGGCAGGGCAAATTGAAAGTCAGAGGCTGTGTTGCTGGGCTGAAGTCCCAATCCCTCCACTGAAGTCTTTCCTGGTTACAGATGGACCTTCCCAGTTCTTAACATTCCTTTGAAGAGTTGTTCTGTTGATGGACTTCATGATATTCTGGGGTGTGCTCGGGTATCTACTCTCTTCGAGAGTACTAATATCACTTGCTTAAACTGAGCATGTGCTGGGAGTGACAGGCATATGGTATGTTGGCATTTAGGATGAGAGGGTAGCCTACCCTTTGCTTTGTCCCATCACCCTACATATCTATATCTTCATATACATATATATGTGTATATGTATTATATATATGTATGTATATACATACATACATATTTCAGGGGTTGTTTGAAGGAACATTACTGATTTATGATTTATTTGCATGCATTCTTATTTTCTAGGAAGAAGAGCAATACTACTTTTTTTCTTTCCAGATGATCAATTATATTTTGGCAGCCATAGAATCTTCATTTCCACTCCATTTCAAGCAAAAACAAAATCCCAGGAATAGGATTATAACCAGACATGACATTTACTCTGAGTCATTTTTTAAGTTAAGTATATAACATGAAACAGAATGGCATTCAAAACTCTGAGTCAATTTGGTAATTTGAATGTGAACTGAGTTTCTTGTCTCTTGAGGATTTTGTATAAGATGAAAAAAAAAAATAAGAATTATGTATGGTTAGCTAGCATTCATATAATACCAGAAAATTCTGACTAAATACATTTCTAGATGTGGGTGGAATAACATCCAAAGCTGAGAGCCAATTTTATCCTGACAGAGTGAAAACAAGCATGCTAACAGGAAAAAGTGGAGAGTTGGGTTTTCTAAAAGTCATTGGTAATTTTATAAGATGAATTTATAGCTAGTGAATAGACAGTGTCTAAATGGTGCCTAAACAGTTGGTATGTGCACTGTCTACAGAATCTGTAGAGATGATTTCTTGTACACAGTTGTAGCATCTGTGGTCTAGAGAAATAACTTTCATCTTTTGGCAAGCCTAGAAATAACCATGAAAGTACTTAAAAATACAAATGCTTAGACTTCTGCCCAAGTGATCCCAACTAGATAAATCTAGATCTGCACTTGGGCATATGTTTTAATTCTATTTTTATTTGTATCTATGTGTGTGGTATATATGTGTTATATATTAGTGTAGATATGTGCATGTGCTAAGGTGTACATCTACACAGGTCATATGTGAATAGAGGTCTAATGTTAATTCAAAACGTTCAACCTTATTTTATTTTAAAATTATTTATTTACCTGTGTGTGTGTGTGTGTGTGTGTGTGTGTGTGTGTGTGTGTGGCTGCAACAATGGCACTTGTTACAGCAAACCAGGGTTAGATTCCTAGCACCCACATTTAGTAGCCCACTGCATCTGTAACTGCAGTTCCTGGGGATGTGACACCTGCTTCTGGCCTTCATGCGCACAGTCTGCACATGATGCTCACATGCTCACATCTCAGGTTCACGTGTATCAGATGCTCTTTTGGCTCTCTTTTGATTTTGTTCTAGGCACCCATCTATAATTGTAATTTGAATGCATATACATATAAATGTATTATGTAAGTATAGATTTTATTCATTTTTTGCTGCACATGGATTAAGAGAGGAGAGTCTGTATGTTCACTACATTTTAATTTATTTTGATTTTTTAAATTTCATATGTGTATTTGCACCATTTCCACCCTACCCCTCCTCTATACTCCAACTCTGCCCATGCGTCTCCTTGCCTTCCTCTCCTCCTATACTTATATGCTCCTTCTCCACACCTCTTTTCCGCCCTCCCTCTCTCTCTCTCTGCATACTCAGAGAAAACCAGTTCCCCATCTCTCAACAGCCACTGGTTGCCTCTGGCTCTTCACCTAGATCTTGGTCTCTTTAAATACTTCCCAGCTGTATGGATGTGCTATTGGCTGGTGTGGTTACTATGCAGGTCTGCTTCTGGTTGTTTCGTGATGTGTCCAATTTGCTGTGTTCCTTTGATTTTTTTTTTTTGTAATTTCTTGTACTTCTTAGAGTGAGAGGTCCACTTCCTCTACTTTATATACAGTTCTTGATACTCTGTCTTCTACCTGATCCATTCTATGGCCAAAGATTTCCTCTTGAGTTTTCTAATTGGGGTATTGGTATTTTCAATTGAAGTTTGAGTTTTCTTCGGTATTTCTATCTCTTCATTGAATTAAACATTTAAATCATGAACTGTCTTTGTTGTTTCATTGAGCCATATATTTGTGTTTTCTTAGATACACTCCACTCCAAGGTTTGGGTCTTCTTTAAGCTTATTGATGTATTCGTTCAGATCCTCCTTAATAGTTTGAGTCTTTGATCAAGTTCAAAAATGTTTATTTAAATTCTGTGTCCTGATGTTCATCTAGGAAATTCTCATTGAGAACTATTCAGTTTGGTTTTTTTTTTTTTGGTGGGGGGTGGGGGAGGACAGGTCAGTTTATTTTGGCCTTTCATGTTGCTTGTGTTTTTATGATACTTGGGAATGTAGACATTTCATTGCTTATCTGTCTTTTATGATATTCTAGCCTGTCTCTGTTGAGTGGAAGCTTTTGCTATTACCCAAACTTAATTGATTTCAGAAATGAAGAGTTTGTGGGTCAGGCCTTCAGATATTTGGCACTGATTTTTGATCGAAGAGACTGGATTGGTTCCAACTCAGTGGTAACCAAAAGTGTGCAAGTGAGGCTCCTGGTTGTGTCTGAGATGGTGCTAGATGAGGGATCTGGAGCCAGTTCCCTAAGGAACATGTTATCACTTGTCCTGTCTAGCCTGGACCTAGAGGGGTGGTGTGAGAAGGTCCGGTAGAACTATACCAACTAATTTGAATTAAGTTGGAACTGGTCCTGGGCTTTGGAGGATGTTGGAGATTGTGAGGGATTCTGGGGTACTCTCAGCTGGCTCACACTCCTGTGAAACTCTGCACGGACCTGGGTGCTGGTCTGGGGGATCCATTGGATGGATAAAACTGCTTCTGGCTCATTTTTAACCAGTTACAAGTGTCTTGAGAATTTCTTGCTGAAGAGTTCCTTTTTGAAGGTTTTAAGCTTTCTCTGGAGAATGTACCTTCTCTGCTAGTTCCCTGACTCCTTTGGCTACCCTAGTAATTCTAATGCATAGGTTAGGAGAAACTTCTTTCAAATTTTAATAGACTCGGGATTGCTTGTACAGATAATTGTTCCCCTTCAAATTACACTCTACGACATTTTGCAACAGGACACAAACCTCACTGCTGTTTATATGTCACTGCCTCACCCCCAGGTATTTTGTTTTAATAGCCTCAGAGTAGATTTCAGAAATAGGCATTTCCCCAGATTTATTAAAGCATAATTGACAAATTAAAACTGTTTATATTTAAAGAGTTCAATGTGCTATTTGATATGTATATAACAAGATTAAATCAAGTTAATTAACATTCACGATGTCTCATATATCATTATTTTGTGATAAGAGTAGATCTCACATGCTATTCTCTGTGCAATTAAATTCTACTCTGTGCAAAATCATGATTGACTATGGTCACTATTTCCAAAATTTATTAAGGTTGTATAAATGAGATTTTGAGGCCTTGATCAGCATCTCCCCATATTCCCTACCATCCACCACAGCTCTCTGCTTCAATGAATTCAGCTTTCTAAACTCCTCATCAAGGTCCTTCTGGGTAATGATTGTCTTTCTATGCCATGTCTACTTCCTGTCACATAATGACTTCCATGTCCTTTGATGTCATAGATGGTAGGATTCTGTTCTTTTGAAATAAGTGACTGTCAGTCCACTGTTTATACTGAGGTTTTTTTTTCCATTCGTTGGCTAATGGATTGTTGTTGACCAGAGGTGCTCAGTTTGAGTCCCTATTACAGCTTTTGTGGACAATGAAAGAGCACATTTGTCTCTTCAAGGTATGTATTCATTTCCTCTAAATACATAGCCTAAACCAGAACATTTTTTTATTTTTAAAATTTAGAGGGTCTCCATATTATTTCCCACAGTATCTGTATTAATTTATTTCCCACCAGCAGTGTCTATGAGCTTCCCTTTCTTGTCCTTGCCAACCCTTGTTTTCTGCTTCGCTTTTGACAATTGCCTTTCTGTCAGGGGAGAGGCCATCTCTTGTTACGGTTCTCATTTGCACATGCCTAGTGGTACTTAGTGTGGAACATTTCTTGTGTGCTTGTTGGTCATTTACATATCTTCTCTTGCAAGATATTTATTCAGATCATGGGCAATTTGTAATCAGTTTATTTTGGGGGCCTTGTGTTATTTGAAGTCCTGATGTATTTTATTCCTCTTAAAGATTTAAAGATTTAAAGAGGCCAGAAGAAGGTACTAGATCCCTTGTAGATGGAGTTGCAGGCCATTGTGAGCCACTCAAACTCCAGTCCTCCAAAGAGCAGTCAGTGTGTATTTTAGATGTTAACCCCTTGACAGATGCATTGTTTTAAAGTATTTTCTCAGATCTCATGGGTTTTCACTGTTGATTGTTCCCTCTGCTGCACAGAGGTGGTCAGTTAGAATGTCACTGGTTGACTTCTCTACTACTGCCTCTAGTGATTTTGACATCATGTTTTCTTTAATAATTTCTTGCCAACAGCATTGTGTATAGTACTCACCCCTGTGCTTTCTTCTGGTTATTTATAGTTTCATTTGTCCCATTTAGGACTATAGCTTATTTTAAGTTGTTTCTTGTATGGGGTGTGTGACCAGGGCACACTTTGATTTTCTCAACCATATTTGCTGGAGACTGTCATTGCTCATTGTATATTCATGGTAATCCTGTCACTTGACCATAAGCATGTAGGTGTTATTTCTTAGCTCTTGACCTGTATTGTGTTGCTTGAGCTGCCATAGAAATTGTATATTTGAAACCAAATACAGATTGAGTGTATCTTTATCTGAAATGTTTGGGACAAGAAATAGTCCAGATTTCACAGTTTTTCAGATCTTTGAGAATTACACATGGGTAAACTGCTTGAGCACCCCTAATTTAAAGATCTGGACTTTTTGGAAGTACTCCAGTGTTTGTACTGTTTTGCATGGAACTAGTGAAACTCTTTGTCCCTCATCCTGGTCCCATAGAGGGGAAACCGTTCAGTTTTCACCTAATGTTTGCTGTGAGTTTGTCATAAATAATTTTTATTATCTCAATGTACATTCCTTCTGTGCTTCTTTTGTTGCAAGTGTTTTTTGTATCATAAAATACCGTTAAAGCATTAACATCTATATAGACAGTGCTATGATTTTCCTCTTGTCTTATTGTTTTTTTCTTTAGCATTAAAATATTTAAATCCTGGGCTAGAGAGATTGCTCAGTGGTGAAGAGCACTGTTGCTCTTGCAAATAACCCAATTTCACTTTCCAACACCTATGTGGTAGCTGGAGAACCATTCACACTTCTGCAGGCATAAGACACACATGTGGTGACCCCATACATAGCAGAACACTCATATACATACAATTTTTCATAAATTAAAATTTAAAAAATAAAAACCATAAGTTGAAAAAGCCCATCCTGATCATATATTCAAAACACAGTTATACTTTTAATTCAATTTTCTTATTTTTTTTTTGGAGTTTCTTTTTAATCTCTTTTCATCAGACATACTCAACTGTGATTTTCTAATATCTTTGCCAATCTTTGACTAACTTTGTATCTGAACAATAACAACTTTATAAAATGAATTGCTAAGCATAGCTCTTCTCTTCCCTGAAAGTGAGGATGTGTGTGTTTAGTCTGCAGACATTAGTGTGGTTACAGGGCTGCCTTTTCTCTCTGGGGAGTTTTATTTGTCCTTTCATGTCCCTTGCTGGTGTGTGGTCTGCTCCCTGCCCCCATCTCTCTGTGTGTTTTAATCTTTTATGAGTCTATCTTTGTATGGTCTGTTTCTAAGAACTTGTCCACTTGTTTCCTCCAGGTTATAACATTTATCAATGTAGGATTATTTTTAGTGCCTTCTTAAAAACTGTGGCATTACTGTGGAATTGTCTCTTTTATTTATAATTTTGTTCGAATGTTCTCTTCTTTTCCTTAGACTAGTTAAATTTTGGTTAGTTTTATTTTTTAATTCCAATTCTTTCATTAATCATTATTATTGCTTTTAAGTTTACACTTCATTTTTTAAAGTAATTTCACTTCTACCCATTGGCTGAATTTAGTCTCAGTCTGTTTTTCCTTCTGTTTTTTGAGGCAAGATTTTAGGTTGTTTGTGTAGATCATTCCTCTTTCAGGAATGATGTATCTATTGCCATAATCTTTCCCTTTAGGACAGTGTTTGCTACACCCATACTGCGTCTGCAATGTTTCCACTTGCATTTATATCACAGTACTGTCTTCTTTTTATTTAAGAACATATTCTCTCTTGCATTTGTAGGCTTTTTATTATTTCTTCTTTTATCAATATGGTATCATAATTTTGTCATGATGTGATTTCAGTCTTCTTGATTTTGTAAATACTTGGCTCCGAATGAATTTTTTTTTTGGGGGGGGGGGTGTTCCTGTGAAAAGATAAATTCTAGAAAGCTATAGTCTATTGTCATGCTAGGACATTTAAAATCAGCATCTCATGTGATATTGATTCAAGTGACATGTTTTTAGACTGATTGTTCTAGAAACATGATTGAAAATAGAATGGCTAGGTTCTTCAGATATCCTGGTTAAATGAGGTTGTTTTCCATTCGTTTCTGTGAAGACTCAGGCATTTACAGTGACATCTCATGAGAGTGTGTTAGGGTTGAACATGCTCATGTTACAGACATGTGTCCAACCAGATGTTTTTGTTGAAGCCAATCACAGAATTCCTCAGGATTATACTAGGTTTGAGGCTGACAAGAGAAGGGCAAAGTTTTTGCCTATAAACTATTCACATGGATTGTCTATATCAGTGACTGCCTGGACAAGGGCAACGATGTTGCAAATAAGTGTGGTTAAAGAGGAGACCCATTAAAATATGGTTATAATGAGAAATGATGACATCATGGGAAAGTGTGCCTGATACTTATGAACTAGCATGGCTAGAGAGGGTGAACACTTTCTGTTTTGGCTCCAGATAACAGTTTTATCAAACTAGAGTTTGAGTCACTCATCCCAAAAGTAGTTTCCTGGGAGCTGCTAGTGGCTTTTCAGGCAATCTGCTAAATACAAGATGTATTATTACTATATTAACTTATTATTTGACGATTTTCTACATTGGTGCTAATGTAGAAGAGTAACGGTAGGTACCACTAACACTATGGCATTAATCACAGTGATAACACTAGATCAACTATTAATTTTTCATTCCTTGTTACCATGCACTTGCAGTTAAAATATTAAAATATAATTTTGCTTAAGAATATACTTGATAGTGTTGTACAGGAGTACAATCTGAGCCAAACAACTGTTATCTTTGGGAGTTCAGCTGTGCTCACTTGAAAATGATCACCCTACCTGGGCTTGTTGAGTGTTTACATCCCTTTAGAGGCCTCCTCATGGCCACTCCATCCCACCTGTGCTATGCAGCTCTGCCTCAATTACATGTGGCCTTTGGGAAGGGCTAGAGGCAGGGACTCCATCTGTTTCACTACTGAAAACCATCATCTCTGCTGGGTAAAGACTTTCCAGTGCAGCCTTTTTGAGGGGAACACCTCTAGGAACTAACCCCTCACCTATGTTCCTATAAATAAGCCCAATAAACTCATTGGGTCCCCAGAGTGAACATTGATGGAATTGTTCTTCTGTTTGTTGGGGACCTTAGGAGGAAGAGTAAACATTGCTGACATCTCCTCTGCGAAGAAATTTTAGCAACACAGCAAAAATTACTATTGTAAATTTTAAGAGGATCATGGGTTAAACTGCAAAACTGCCTGAGATGATCTGCTGTATCGTGGGGCAGTCTCCAGGAAGACAATTCATGATCTAGTTTATAAGCTGATCTAGCCTCATTATAAATGAAATTCAGGTTTTACTTGAGAGAACTCTTGAAATATGTAATATGGCATATGCAGACTAGGATATTTTACTGATATTTTTAATTATCTCCTGGGCCAGGGATTTTTTTTTTTTTTAATTTATTTATTTATTATACATACATCTTTCTTCCTGCATGTATCCCTCCAGGCCAGAAGAGGGCACCAGATCTCATTGCAGAGTGGTTGTGAGCCACCATGTAGGTGCTGGGAATTGAACTCAGGACCTCTGAAAGAATAACCAGTGTTCCTAACCTCAGCCATCTCCCAATCCCTTTACTGATATTTTTAACAAATGCCTGTTGACACTGAGGCTGTCCTGTTGTGGAATATTACCATAAATATGTAAGTTGTGTTACATTTGTTATGTTGCAGAATATTACTTTAACTACGTAAAGATGTGCTACATTTGTTTATGTTGTGGAATATTACTTTACATAAAGGTGTGTAAAATTGTTTATGCTCTATTTGTTTAAGGTTGTAAAGATGTGCTTGCTGTTTTGCCTGCCTAAAGCATATGATAATAAAAAGCTCAATGGCCATAGAGGGATAGGCAGGGATGGTAGGCAGTGAGAAGGTGTAGGAGGAGAAATCTAGGCTGAAGAAGAGGAAAAAGTGGGAAAAAGAGAGGGAGACACTGGGATCAGCCAGGAAGACATGGAGTAATCCAGAAAGTAGGACATAGCATAATGAAAGATAAAAAGCCCTGAGGCAAAACATAAATGAAGATAAATGGGTTACATGTTTGAAGGGATGTTACAGGGTTGATTAGGGAAGATCTAATGTAAATAGTTTTCCTGCCAAGATTGGGGGAACAGGTACCAAAAGGAGTCTGCTACACTGTCATTTTGAGTAAACCATTGATAGTTACATGTCATTCTGAATTGTTGTTGAAATCTCTACAGAATTTTAGTTTGGTTCAAATTGTATCTGCTTCATGAGTTCGAAAATTTCCCATGCTTAAGTATTTTTGATGAGATTCAATGTGACATTATCGATAGTAATTCTATTTTTACATATAATGAAATGTTTCATTATTTGATAGATCTGATAAGTCACTGATCCTATATTTTCGATTTAAACAATGCTATCTATTGAGAAATTTTGTAGGGAGGATGGATCCATCAAAGTGCTCATTTGAAACCTGATTTTCACTAAAGAGCTATGGTAAGTTTATTGATATAGTTTCAAATTCTGCCCCTGCAGTTAATGACTAAAAGTAAGACCATATTTTATTTGAAGAGTATTTGTAAATATCCTCAGCTATTTCTTTCCAAATAACTGTAAAAATAGTTAGGACGGTATGGTTGATGAAGTGCATCCATGTTGAAGGTGGATCTGATTTTACAGTAGAACATGATGTAGCTCAGTTCTCCATATGATCTGGGTTACAGTGTCGTAAGATCTGCTCCAGAGTGATTTGATGTCACTGGTCCTATAGGTTACTGCACCCAAGAGCAATTGTCCCATCATACAATTAACAAGAAAAAATTAATGTTTAAAAATATCCTTTTTAGGGTTTCTTTTGTATATTCCAACCTATTAATTGTTCATGTACTGCAAACAATAAAAGAGGGGACTGGAGAGATGGCCTGGTGACTAAGTGTGCTTGGTTGTACTTGCAGAGGACCCAGGTTCAGTTCCCAGCTCCGCATGGTGACTTACAGTTGTCATTAACTTCAATCTAGGGCATCCAGCACCTCTCCTGGCTCCCTGAAGGCACACAGGCTTATATATAATTCACATATACACCTTCAGTAAAACACTCATCCATATACAATACAAAATAACATCCATCTGTCTTCTCATTAAGCAAAATATTAAAAATTATTTTCAATATTATGAAATAAATCTACCATCTCCCCAAGTTCTTTTTCCTTTTGCAAAGCATGCATCATGCTTCTGTATAGTTGTCTGTATTATTATTTTATTATTATTATTATTATTGTTATTATTATATTTTGTGCTTAAGATTGAATTCAGAGTTTTGTGTATTCTAAGCATACACTCATGCCACTGGCTAACACCCCCAGTTCCTAGTTTTATTATTATTTTTAAAGAGTTAACAGTGTTTTACAAGTTCTGGGTTTCACTTTCTAACACAGTAGGTATTTGTGTTTTTAACCTATGTGCCAAAGGCTCTTCAGGGCCTTCAGCAATTCTTAAGAGAGTTTTAATGGGTTTTGAGACTACAGTGTTTGGGAACCACTGGTCTAGAGGAACATTTCCTAAAGCATGTTCCATAGATTGCTGTCCCTCAAGACACTCTACAAAACTGGGGAAGAGGGCTAGAAAACCAAAGGCAGCATGCACCAAGAAGGCGTCTGGGCAAATACCATAGTAATGTTCCAAGCTGCATCCCTGATGGAGACCCACAGTCTCTCAAGTATCACATTAAAGATTCAGCTTGAAATCTCTTCAGCTCTCACTCTTTTCCAAATTCATTTCACCATTAAAATATTTGTTTTCACTGGAAAGAGTTTGGAAAATACTCTTCCTGTGCTAGCACTCAGCTTTGTCATAGTAATCCCAATTGATAGATTAAACTGCACATCCGTAGTCGTCATTTCATAGAATCTGGAATGCTATTTTAGGGGTCCAATCATGCTTTTCTTATGAATAGATTTTCCATAATAAATTCTGTCCTCAGGCACCAGAGGAAAAGCTTTGGCAACTAGAGAAATTATTATTACTACCATCTGACATTTCAGTTGTATAAGCATGGATTGTTTGTTATCTGTTCTCAACAGATAAATTAATATGAACGTAAATGGTAAGAATGTTTCCCTATGGCCCCCATCCGTGGGCCTAGGGGACCAGGTCATCACAGGGTCCAAAGCTATTACAGCACACTGGCTTTTTGACTTCTAATGAATGACCCTTGAATGGGACACAATATTTTTTCCCTATCAATTACTGAAGTGTAAATGCTATTTAATTTCTTCAGGGAAATGAATTAACCATTAGTAAGGTAGAGATGCCCAATATATAAATATGTAAAAAATGTAAACATTTGTGATGTGTATTTATATATCTCAATCAGATAGATATACTTTAATATATAATAGTCTGTTAGATTTTAGTTTAGGAATTCATTTGCTGATAATAATTTTTTAATTTTGGGGATAAAATTATACTTGAAATCAAAACTTAGGAACAAACAAAATGTGAGTTAAATGTGTATTTATGGAGATGTTGTGTGTGAGGGTTATTTATAACACCCTCAAGCTGAGAACAACGGAAGTGTTGACAAAATGTGGAAATACAGAAAACTGTAACATATTCGCAGACATTGGTGAATATAAACTGGTAATAGACAGACTGTTTTTGGAGTCATTCAAAATTTTGGGACAGTGTCCTTCAACTTCAGTAATATAAAAATAGCATGCTGAGGCAGTGTCACTGGCTTTTAAAAAGTCCATCTCTGTTTATACTGCTGCATTTTTTTGGAAACTCTCTGCTTCTCGGGAAGCTATGGGTGATACTTAACTAAGTCTTGAGCTGTCAGGGTAAAAGTGGTATGCCATTTCCTGTAAGTAAGATTACTCACGAGAAGACAGATGGCAGCAAATGGTACTTTGGAAGAGACTAAATGGTTACCACCATGTAGCCAGAATTTTACCAGATAGTTGACTGATTGCTGAAAACTTGTGAGAATTCTTCTAATCCTGGTTAGAGGGCATTTGGATCTGAAAATTAAAAATTATTAGGAAGATTCCATCTTATTAAACTTTCACCAGATTATTGCAGCTACATTGTGTGTGCGCTTATCTCTGTCCGCATGTAAGCAACCATGTAGAGTATGAATGGCACCAGGAGAATGGGATCTCCCACTTCCTATGTGTCTGGGGCTTGAGCATTGTAAATTATAGTTGATCATAGAATAGTCTGTCAGGTGATTACAACTCTATTGTGGTTTCATTTATTCACATCCTTTTGCTGGAGATCATCATGCAAGAGTATTATAGCATGCCTATGGGATTCTTGAAGCTACTAAAGGGGCTCTTTTGCCTGTCTCTCTCCCGTGCCAGTCACCACAGATGCGCAGCTATGCCTACAGAAGTCGTTTGTCATGGTCACACTGCAACTAGGTAGAATGCTCAGGAAAATGTCAAAAAAGGTAGTGAAGTGAAAAAAAACAGAAGGCAGTGTTGTTCAAAGACCATGCTTCCCGGTTGGACTGGGTTCTGAACCTAGTGGCTGATTGTCTGTCTAAATTCAGCAGTGCAATTAATGCTCAGAAATGCTCTGGAGCTTTGGACCGCTGCTTTCCCTAAGCATGTGTTTATTTTCTTTGCCATTTCAACTGAAAGCATCTTTTTGAGAGTCTTTTTTGTTGATGAATTTTTGTCTTTAAACATCCTTTTGATGATGAAATGAACAAAAACAGAATTCAGCAAAATGAGCAAGGAAGAGCAATTGGGATAAGGGCTAATATTGTGTAGACGCAGAATAGCAATGAGGGTATTTGTCTCCTTATGAGGATGGCTTGGGTGAATCTTCCCAATGTGTGTCAGGCATTGTACATATGTTATCTCTTCAGATGCTTAAAGGTGGAAAAATGAACTTTTTAAATGTTTCATGGGTTTCTGCAGCTTTGATAATAAGTTCAGTGTCTGTTGTAGCAGAGATTTGTTCTTTGACCTTGATATGACCTTCCACTGTGAATTTCTGCTTTTCTAAATATGAAATGGTGATAACACTCCTTCCCTAATGCTTTTACCTTTATATGTTTCTACAGTTCCATCACTTATTAGAATTATATCTCAGATGCAAGTTTTAGACTGTCCTACATTGAGTCATGGGAGACAGCTGCTAAGTATTGAATAAAAATTCACTAGGCAATAGCTTATGTGTTGTCTAAATAAAAAAAAAAAAAGCTGAGGTGATAGTCTGCGAATTGTTTGAGACACATAATGCAATAGAAAATATGTAGCCTTATATATTCCTCACTTAAGTGAAAGATTATTAAATATTATGCTAGATAAATTACAACATTGGGATTAGTTATGAGGATTTTCTGGGGTGGTTAGTGGAAGGTGGTTAGAGAGTTGATGGGTCAAAATACATTTTTAGTTTCCTAAATTGAGGTATGGAGTGCTTTATATTCCCTTTCCAAATTCCTCTTGATAAATTGTGCACAGTGTGTGTATGCATGGCACCATTTACACCCATATAAAGGCATCAGCCTAGCTTGCTTAG